>NC_141145.1:6464082-6618060 GCF_053477565.2 Lygodium microphyllum
TTCATTGGCCAATTAAAAGACAAGGTTGTTCTTGGGTTACAACAATATTTGGTAGCAAGAAATATTCGGGAGTACCATGAAATGGCTCAATGTAATGTACTAAATCTATAGTGAGGCTTCTGAGCCTTGATTGTGTAGTGAATTGATGTGACCTCGTCAAGTTTGTAGTACCCTTTCACATCATTTGTGGCTTTTTGGGCATCGTTTACGAATATCTACACTACCTTCACACCACTACCTTAATTGTCTACAACTCGGCCACCAATAGAGATCCCAGTTACTCGAAATGGCTCAATGATAACAACATTATCATGACCAATAGCTACTTCAATGGAAGCATGTGAAACATCAAAGACTGTAATTTCTCCCTTGTAATAAGGCACAAGCTTGTACTGTCCACAAGGCACTGAACTGAAAATAAACTTCCCATTTGCATCTGATACAGCACAGCACAAGGCTTTCTCATCAAATGGTGCATCCTCATGGCCTTCACGGCATACATGCTTTAATGTTGTACAATGTGTCCTAGCAAGAAAATATGCTTTGAAATAGAACTTCGTGCTCAATCATTTATGATTTGAAGAGGACATGCAAAATCGAATCCATGCTATGCAACCAATCAAGTGATGATCCACACAACATTTATGAATGCACTGAAGAAAATGTGCCTAGCCTATCTACATGTGCTCATGCCTCATGCAAAAATGCAAATAAAAAAACACACACAACAAAAAATAAATTCCTAATGACGTTGACTAATGATTTCAAATTCCTGGTGAAAAACTCCACCCTTAGGTTCGCAATGGTGGATGCGCAGCGTCGCGACACCACTTTCATCAGTGCATTCTAAACATTCAATCCTATAATCCTCTAGGACATCAAACTATTGCATCCTTTCTTCAAGAGCTTCGAGGTGGTTACATACGTCCTATCCATTAAATAGACTCACATTCTCTCTTCCATTGCCAAATTCTCCATCTACTTAGGTTTTTGTTCAGTAATTTCCTATTCTCGCATATCTATGACTAGATATGGTAACTATATTTTTACTACCTCAATAAATTTCTGAACTACTCATACCCTACAATCCATATCCAAATCTTTATGCATAACTACATGTACACACTTTTCTAGTGACTTCATCCACTCCCTACTGCATTCCTCTTAAAGTCCTTGTCAGCTTCATGATTCATACAGTCCCCATTCTACAACCTTGTCATGGCATCTCATATTGGATTCAACATTGATATTGAAAGGACATGCGCTGGTGGCCAATAAGATGTGGAGTATCTACTAAGAGATTCAAGGAAGAGTGGTAGAATTAGTTAAACAAGAAGAGATGTTTTGAATATTATGCACTATATTATGAAAAACCCAGATTACAATCCTTGACAAGAGATTAGAATCCAAATCACAAATTAATATGAGAATATCCTAGATGTTAGCCCTTTGATTCACCCAAGGACTTCCATGGATTAGGAGTAGTCGATGATGCTAACCCCAAACTATGCTTAGCCCTTCACTTCATTTGAGAATAAAATTATTCAAGAGTGATCAAAACTAAGCCCTTGTCATTAACCTTTATCAAGTCACTTCAAAACTTCAAGCCTTTTTTCTGACATGACTCATAGAACTCGCCCACTTCCTTCATTGTTTTTTTTACTGTTGTAAAGCACTGAACTACACATAAACAAAATTAAGATGAAAAGTGATGGCTACATCAATATCATTTCTCTACTTCTCCAATGCATGCAAATTAAGTGTAGCTTCCTTTTCCTCTTAGGGTAGATATACACTTCTCTTGTTTTCACATATTTATTTCTAAGGTTCCTTGATCATCATAAAATGCCATTGTTGAATGATAGCTATGATAACAAGGAGCTTTCAACCCCTTATGGTTGTAGGGAGGAGCATAGACTACACTAAAGGAGTTCAATGATGGCGGTGCTAGCTCTCATGATAAGGATTTTGTACTTTTCATGAGGAGAGAGTAGGACTTGCAACGATGTTGTCTTTACTCGATTGTCTTTATAAATCCAGTGGAGTATAGCTAAAAGGCAACCTTGTAGTCGAAGAGGATCACCATTGAGGTAGGCCACAAGCTATCATGAGGTTCAGATGATTGAGTGTAGAAAGAGCCACTTGATAGGACTTCTTAAGGCTTGTTTGTCTTAAGTTGATCACTATGCCAAGCATAATTGCAATTCCATATGTTTTTTCTTACAAACATGCCTTACAAGCCAAAATGCCAACCTGTAACAGGTTGTGTTGTTGTAACCCAACAATTTGCATGCCACCCTTCTTTAGATTTAGCTCTGATCATGTTGATTGATCAGGATAATTAGCACACATATCATCAACACTTGAATTCGCACTAGATATTAGACCAGACAGCTTTATTAATTGTCACATCACTACAGTCGCCTTCGGAATTGTCATGAAGGTGATGTCCTTTCTGAATTACCACCACAGTTGTAGTCCCAATAGATCCACACTAAAGAATACTATCGTCCGGTGATCATGTTCAACACAATCAAAGTTAGAAGCGACTCCAGAAGATGAAGATTGTCACCAAGCACCTCTAGCTCCAGAGAATGGTACATTCCAAAGTATTTGCCATGGTATACACATTGATTTCAATACAAGAACTATTGAAACCTCGATAAAGGCCTGGTAAACCATCAAACTTCAGAGCCATCTTGCAAAATAGCAAGAGTCCAATGAGCTGGCATGCCCCTCCTTTTATTGCACCCTTGGCCTCCCTCCTTAGCAAGGTGAGTTCTAACATAGTCTAGGGAATACACAAAAATGGGAGTAGAAGGAGAGATGCACTGGCCACCCTTGCCCATAATAACATTTCCCGAGTCCTCTACATGAAGAACCTCCTTTATCCAAAAGGCATGTTGCACTGCCACCCTCCTAAATTAGGTTCTTGAAAGCATGCAAGGAAAATCCCTCTTTTTCCCACAAAGCATACAAGTAGACGTAAAATACATGCTTTACTCTTTCCCTTTATTCTTCTGCAAGACATGCATCATTTGCCAATGAACCATATTTCAATGAGGGTTAAGTTATTTCCCATCCTTTTCTATGTTATCATTCACCATGCTTATGGCCATTGAGCTTATGCCCACTGGATTATGCATGGAGGTGTTCTCAAGAAATCCATTCCGTCTTTCCCTCCAAAGATGCAAAGATTCCCTAAAATAAATCGATGGCCGTGCCGGGCGGGTAGGGTCATTTTATTTTTTCTTCTTTTCTGTTTTTATTATTTGTGTATTTTTATTTTCTTTCTTTTCTTGTAGCGGTTTGTTGCTTGTTCCGTTCGTTGTTTGTTAAGTTAGGGTGGTGGAGGTGGTAGCAGGGGGCCGTCCCAAGCCCCCCGCGGCAAGGCTGTCCACGCGCCTTACCCCCCGCCGAGATTCCGTCTTTCCCTCCAAAGATGCAAAGATTCCCTAAAATAAATCGATGGCCGTGCCGGGCGGGTAGGGTCATTTTATTTTTTCTTCTTTTCTGTTTTTATTATTTGTGTATTTTTATTTTCTTTCTTTTCTTGTAGCGGTTTGTTGCTTGTTCCGTTCGTTGTTTGTTAAGTTAGGGTGGTGGAGGTGGTAGCAGGGGGCCGTCCCAAGCCCCCCGCGGCAAGGCTGTCCACGCGCCTTACCCCCCGCCGAGAGACAGCGCCTCCTCGGACGACAGGTGGCATGGAGAGCTCACTCGGCCCGGCCATCGTTTCCGTTGCATCATATCCCCACCGACGCGAGGTCTGCAACAAGGAGAGCCCACCGGGGACAGATGAGATGGGAGGCGCCGCTCTCCGCACACTTTATAAGCAAAGCCCGGATTACGCGCCGTTGCATGTGGGATACGCGGGATGCAACAATGTTAAAGGATAAGACATCATATACGTTTCATGTCATGGTCTATCGTTTCGTTTCTTTAGGATCTGTAGCATATGCTAGGAGTATCTATAGAAAACTTAGAGATGCTTTCTCATTTTGTAGCATACTAGGGCTACAACATGTGAGGACTAACACATTGTACAAATTGAGGGGCACATTGCATGATGCTCTAGCTCATGCTTCGTTGACTTGAATTTAAAAACATGTGCATAGCTCTAGCTTCTATTTTTTGAGAGCCAAATTTTGATACTAATCTTACCTTAACTCAAAGTGGTGTGAATTCTTATACTCAATAGCTTCCAATGCATTTCTACGAGCTCAATTTGCATGTGCATGCTTCAAGTCTTTACTTTTGGGAAATGGTTTATTGCGTTCCTTCAAAACAATGTAAGTTTCCTTATCCCGCCTTCTTCGATACACTGTATGCTATGTGCAATATGGCCAATGATAAGGCAACCATGATGTGGCTGAGCATGCATATCGGAAAATCAACAAAAGTTCCTCAATTCAATGCCATGCACATGTTTAGTATTGAAAACGCATTTTGGGGCTAACGTGCAGAGGGGGAAAAAAAGAGATAATAAGCTTCTACCGGCTCTATGATGCACACATGCATGATGATTGAAAAGGTAACTAAGTTGTGAAGGGGCATATGATAGGAGGGGAAACTAGAAGTTTCCAATATCTCCATTGCATGTATATACCCTTCCATAGCACAACTACATGATAATAAAGGGTTTTGTGTATGTGGGTAATTATAATGATATCTCAAAACTTGATAGGATTAAATGGCATGCAAAGGTAAGTGAAGGAAAGATACATATGAGAGAGAGATACACACGCATGCAAAGCATATGGAAGGCCTATCTATTCTAGTTGTTGCTGTTTATAAGCCCGGGGAGTCTACCTTATAGAACATGTAAGATACCACACACAAGCTCAAAGGATAGGATATTTTGTTTGATTTTATTTATAGGATTATATCTATAAAATGGGGTTCTTCAAATAATAATTTAAAAAAAAAAACAGGGAAAGATTAGTTTATGGCCTTAGATCATGTAAACAAAGAGTATTTCTTAATAGCCTTTGAGTGCACATTATATAGATGAGTTTTTATAGGTGCACCCCTACGTTTATAAGTCACTGACTTTATCTTCATGTTCAGATTTGTCTAGTAAGTTCCCATCCCAATTGTTATTTTGATTCATGTCACTGGCCTTCAATGTTGCTTTTGCCTAGTTACTCTTCCTATTGTGTTCCTATCATTGTCACTCAAAAACGTTTCTATAAACATTTAATATGTAGGCACAACAAGCAAGATTCTTAGAGAATTTCTAGTTGTAACAACTCTTATATATACAGCCACATGCAAAACATGTTGGAAATACGACAAAAGCGGGTGCATGTAGTGTACCCATTATGCTAGCCTTGTACTTCTAAATCTTTTGTATCGTGAATGGTTAATTTAAATCTTGAGACTTGGTGAATTCAATGTTTCATTTAAGAAAAGTGATAAACAAAGCTCCTCTTGAATTTTGACGAAGTTAAAGAGAGTCGTCTAAGACTACCCCTACCCCTTTTGGACATCTTGATTCGCTAATGTAATATCGAATTTTTTGTTCAACTACCACCACTTCGACATGAGAATATTCACCTTATGTTATTTCTTCCATGTAAATGGCTCCACCCAAAAGGTAAGACCCATCAAAGACACGACGAACTATGACAAAATCTTCTTTACTTTGAAGCCACAATAGGCCTGCAACCTCCAACTTGTGCTATGGAACATGGGGAATTAGAAACTTTTCTTGTTGAACAAGATAGACAAGGCCATAACATGCAATGATATAGCCAAATTGCTGATTAAGTCAGTGTAGACTCATTGGAAGACATCAAGGTCATGAGTGGACTTGCACAAATGCTTGGCTCCATGGCTTTCATTTGGGAGTTCATGCTAGATATTAAGACCTCTACAATGTGTGCATCATAGAAAAAAGGGGAGATCATGCTTGCCAAAGTTACACAACAAGAATTGGTGGAGCTCGTCCTAGGCATGGACATTGGTTGCTCTTTAGTGCTATCTAGGACAATGATTTTAGAGTCACCACCCAAATCTTCCATGCTACGTTCACTTATGTTAAGCTGATTAGCTATATCCCCAAGGGCTTAATGGAGGACATCATGGTAGGAAGATTAGCCAAGTCAAATCTGAATGAATTTTGGCTTAAGGCTATCACAAAATCCACCATAAGTATTAGTAAAGTTTGATTATTCTATTGTATTACATAATTTTTCACACCAATGAGGACTCCAAAATGACAAATATACACGTATTCCAAAATGCAATTTTATTTCGAGAATGTGAGATAAGCCTTTAATATACAAAAATGATAGATTACTCTAACACATATTTCCTTCTTTAACAAACACAATGAACAAATCACTTGAATGCAAGAAGGTTCTTACACTTTTATTGTAACTGGAAATACTAGTTTCTTACGAACACAAGTACAAGCATCACAGTTTAAATCCTTTTCTGGAGAGTGACTGAAGTGTTAACACTCTTAACAATAATGTTTTTATTACCTAGATGTGCTATTGGAGTGTGAGTGCACGTGTCAAATAGCAAAGACTAGGTAGTGTCTATGCTTGTACTATTGTGAGTTAGTGTGAGCCCCTCCAATGCAACACAAGTATACAATACCACAAAGTTTAAATCCATTCGTAGAATGTGATGCAAGCCTTTAATAGACATAAAAATGGATCTTTTATAGCTTAGACTTACTATTGGAATGCAAATGCAAGTCTTGAGTACTAGCAATAGAAAATCCAAGATAATTGTATGCTTGTATTATGAAAGAAAGTGCAAGACTCTAATACAACATAACACAAATGAATAATCCTAATATCCTATTTCTAGAGTGCGAGGCATGCCTCTAATCCACACATATACAAAGGGAGACTAAAATTCTAAAAATACTTTTAAAGTATAAGGGAGACCTCTAGCACAACAAAAGTATTTAAAATAGAAAATAGTTTATAAATAATATTTTAAAATTCAAATAAAATTATCCCTAAAAATGTACCTATGGACTACCATTAGTTGAGTTGGAGACGAAGCAGAAAGGGAAAAAACTAGTCAAAGGCTTTCAAAATGAATAAAATGTTTTGAAACCTTCATTTATGTACTTAAATTTTTATTTGTAAGTTTTACAATCAAAAGCTTTTGATCACTACTCCAATAATAGATGATAATGATAATTGTAGGCTTTGTTGAGATGTAGAGAGAGAAGATATGTAGAGACTCGAGAGGGAGAGAAGAAACACACCATGTAGACTCCCGAGGACTATTTCATATTAATCACAATCTACATATATATATGTGAGACCTAGTCTAGATAGGGTGAGCTATATATAGCTCCAATATCCCTACTCAAACAAAGGTCTCCAGTTGTTGCAAATGAAAAAACCCTTGGGGAGCACAAGGGAAAAACCCCAGCTCCTAGATACAAATTTACAACCATGATCAAGAAGGATTATTGTGTGTATGTAAAGTGAATTCGTGCATGTGAAGTGAAATTGAATATGTATTTACAAAGATGACCAAGAGTTCTAAGATGTATATGCATGTGTGAAGTATATGGTGCCTACAAAGAGTATGTACAATGGCACTACAATGTCGTAGTAGATTAATTCCCAAAGATTGAAGTTGAGACAACTCCAAGTTCCAAGTCTAGCAGAGTAAAGCGTACTTCATTGAGTCCTTTAGTGAATATATATGCAATCATCTGATCACTTGGACAATGTTCAATCATGATCATGCCTTTCTTTACTTCATACCAAACGTAATGATAATGCATTGCAATATACTTAGACTTGTTATGTTGAACATAGTCTTTAGCAAGACTAATGGCACTTTGGTTATCACATCGAAGTGGTATGCTGGAGAGAGGACGATGGCCAATATCTGATAGAACTTGTTGAAGCCATACTAACTCTTAAGCCATACATATTCAGCCTTTGTAGTGGAAACAACAACACAATGTTCTTTCTTGCTAGTCTAAGAAACATGACAACCATTGATAAAGAAACAAATTCTACTTATAAAATGCATAGATAAGTGAGAGCTTGCCCAATCTACATCTGTATAACCCAAAAGGTGAAGTGAACACATACAATTAGAGTTTTGTTGGCACCAATAAACCAACCCAAAATCTTTAGTGCCTTTCAAATACTTCAAAAATCATTTGGCTACAATCCAATGTTTAAGGCATTGAGAACTAAGATGTTGTCTGGTGCAGAAAGTGAGAGTTTTTGGTAGAGCTCATAAGACAAGGAGTACTAGTAGGATGTTCAGAATCCAAACCAAACTTCTAAATAATATCGTCAATGAACTTTGTTTGACATAGTATTAAAACACCCTTTTTTTGATAGTGTCGAATTTGAATACCAAGACATGAGTGCATGTCTGCAAGATCCACCATATCAAATGCAAAAGATAAAACCTTCTTTACTTGTTAAAGGAAGTTGAGATTATCAATTGGAAGATCAACATAGAGATCAATGCCATGGACATCATTAGCAATAATAGGTACAAGTTATGAATCGTGATTTGAAGAGTCGATATTATCTTCTACAGGAGGTTCATCATCATATAGAAAAGGAAAAGCAATGAGTAATGACTTTTTTTCATCAACGTCCTCTAATGACCATATGACCATGTCCTCCCCGTGTCTTCATGAGACCATGTGTTGCCCATAAGTTTCTCATTGAAAATAGCATCACGACTTATGATAACCTTCTTGGAGGATGGATCATAAAACTTGTACCCCCTAGGAAAATTTGAATATCCAATGGAACCAAGTTTTCTATGAGTCTCTTTGGGTACATAAATATAAGAAATACATCCAAAGGTTCAAAAATATGAAATAGAAGGAGTTTCACCTGTCTAAGTAGTATTTGCTATTTTATAATGAGAAATAGAAAGATGATTTTGGACAAATACTATTGTTAAGACCGCTTCAATCTAGAAACATTTAGATAAGCCAGAATGAATGAGCATACATCATAGGACATTGAGGATAGTCCTATTTTTATGCTCAGTAACACCATTCTATTGAGGAGAGCAGGGAACCATATATTCATGATGAATACCTTGATTATTACAATAATAATCAAAATATATATTCTCCATCATTATCACTGTGAAGTTTCTTGATATGATGACCAATATGAAGGCATATTTTTTATATTTCTTAAAAGATAATAAAACTGAATCTGATTTGTGTCTCAAGAGAAAAACAATGGTGTATCTTGAAAACTAATCAATAAAAGTCATGAAATACTGATATTGAGATTTTGATGGAGAAAAAGGTCCACAAATATTAGTGTGAATAAGATCGATAAGATTTGAATTCCATACCTTGAGCAAGGTCACGTTGATAAAGATCGACAAGATTAGAAAAATCAAAATGAACAAAGTGATGATGCTATATTTTACTATTAAGATCACCAGGTGATGCCAGGAGGCATATTCCACGGTGGATTCCGTGCCACGGTGGATTTCGTAAACTTAGATGACCGGGGCTCATATACAAAGTGGATTCTTTGTGCGAGAAGTTGATGGGGACGCCTGTCCTTTTCGGGCGTTTCATTAATTTAGTGTGTACATGGGTGATTCCATAGCGGGTGATTCCGCAAAATACATATTAAATTAATAAACGTTTATGAGTTTAGAGTGCGCACTCGTAATAAATTAAGGTTAGGATTTATTTCTAACCAGTTGATTTATTTATGTAGCTGAAGACTGCTAGGTATTCACTTTTGTCGGTTTAATTGTATTATTTTACTAACGATTGTGAATGCTTCAGTTGATGTGTAGAGATAGCAGCAGTGGCGGACGAAAGCATTGGAGTCTAGCGAGTATTCGACTTATGGATTATATTTTGATAGGCGCCACGCCTATATTTTGTTATGTCTATTGAGGCATTGAGTATTTATTATTATTTTGTATGCGCCTATGCGCACGGATATGTTATCTCTATTTGGACATTGTGTTGGGCGTGCCAGATTCTATGGGCACCGTCCATTAGCTTTATTTCCTATTTTTGTAAAAGTAAACTCAAAAGCTAAAAGCTTGTCATATTTTTGTAAATTGGGCTATTATTGAGCATGAAGATGGAAATATACATAAAATACATGCTTTGTGAAGCGCTCACACAAGGCATGGAGGCAGATTGAACCCAATTGGTCTCTTGCTCTTGTTGTTCATGCTTTTTACATTGTTTTTTGTGCAAAAAGGTAGAGTTCATTGTTCTTGGGGACCTTCCGGGATTCACTACGTGAGCATACTGTGACCGATCTGCGCATCAGTGGTATCAGAGCGGAGCTGAGATCAAGAGCTTCCAATCTCTACCCATCTCGGGTGAAGGCGGAGCTCCTGGAACGATCGGGCTCTACAGTCAATCTCGTCACGAACCGTCGATACAGGCAGACTTCTGGCGATCAAGAACCCCTGTTTCTACTGTCAGATCGCAAAGGACCAGGCTGTATAGGTGAAGGACCACGCATTCATCTCCTTCACCAAAATCGTGGATAACAGACAAAAAGAGTAACTTAATTTATTACGAGTACGCACTCTAAACTCATAAACATTTATTAATTTAATATGTATTTTTCGGAATCACCCGCTATGGAATCACCCATGTACACACTAAATTAATGAAACGCCTGAAAAGGACAAGCGTCCCCATCAACTTCTCGCACAAAGAATCCACTTTGTGTATGAGCCGCGGTCATCTAAGTTTACGAAATCCACCGTGGCACAGAATCCACCATGGAATATGCCTCTTGGCATCACCAGGAGATGTAACAACATTTGTAATATCTTCATTTAAAGATAACTGAAAAATATTACCATTTTGAGGAGCGATAGCTATGGTTTTCCATCTTGCTCAATGTCATACTTGATATGGTCAAAACCAACAAAGAGACCAAGATCCACAAGTCTTGCAACTAAAATAAGATTCCTTTGTAGCTCTAGGATGTGTAAAACTCCACATAGAATTCTTGCTGAAGAAGATAGAGTACCGAGATATAAATCACCTATAACTTTGACTTGACAGGTTGTGTCATCAACAATATAAACCAATTTCTTGACAAGAATAGAATGATAATTATGTAACCATTGGGACAAATATGTCATGTTTCTTGTAGTACTAGAATCAATAATAAAAAGAGATCCATTACACAAACATGAAGTATCCTTTCCAAAGAGATATAATAACTCACATAATTTGCTTCTTCAATAGTGTTGTCATGTGTAGCAACATATGCTCTATTATGAACTAAATCAAAATGACCCTTGAAATATAGATGGGTTTGATAATCACTCTTTTTGTAGTAGTCACAAGGAGAATAATCTGTGGATAAACATGGTTGTTTATTTGTAATACCATATTCTTCCTCATATTATTTTGCTCGAAAATCATCTGTAATGTGATTATTTCTATTGCAATAAGAATAATGTCTATTAGAAAACTTAAGATGATAGAAGTTATCACCACGATGACTCCTATGTATAAAGCATGGAAAAAAATATCTTTGAGCAAGTAATTCTTGATTGATTTGTTTTGACTATGTCCTCTTGTAAGATCATAGTTGTTTCTTGATTTATGTATTGTCCTTCATGTCATTGTGAATATTCAATCAGAGATATCCAAGCTTGATCAAAATTGATCCCAACTTTGTTAGATAATATGGTAACAATATTATCATAAGTAATCCTTTACAGTGTCAAGAAGTTATGTTACCAATTGCTTGCATGGAATGGCATCACCAATAGGCAGCAAGTTGATTGATAATGTTTTTGAATAATTCGATATGTGTTGTCATAGAAGTTTCGATGTTGTATTGTAACTTAATCATCTCTCATCGTACACTGCTACAAATTATTATAGCAAGCATATATCTCCAGACTACTGTGATGTACTTTTCATGCTTAATCATCTTGGTTTGATGTACTTTGGATGGTACTTGGTGGGCATCATCATTAGATGCTCGTTTCTTGCCATTTTTCCTTGGTTTTGGTGGTTTCTTGTCATTTTCTACATTTTACAGCAAGCAATTTTGAACTATTTGCATTGTTTCACCTTGCAATATGGCATCTTCTTCCATTGGTAGTGCTATCTTCAATATCAATAAGCTTGATTGTATGAATTATGCCTATTGGAAGAGCCTAGTTTGGCAGGTATTGGTGCAGAAATCACAGATAAGGACACTAAGGTTGAGTGGAGAGCAGCCTGAAACTATGATTAATGACGAATGGATGGAGCTTGATGAGTTATGCAAGTCCACTCTCATCTTGTCTCTTACTAAACGAGTGCATTACAATGTGATTAAGGAAGCACAAAGTGCTTGGCAGCTTTGGGATAATATCAAGAACCTCTGTGACAAGCAAAGTTCTGCAAGTCAAATGTATTGGTTGAAATAGCTTATGGATCTCCGCATGAAAGAGAATGTGACCATGTCAGATCATCTACACCAATTTCATGCTATTCTTAAGAACTTGGGCTCATAGGGCATTTATTTCAAAGAGGATATCTCTTTGTTGTTCTTTCTTGGAACTCTTAATGAGTCTTGGGATGTATTCCGCATTGCTTTATATGCTTCTACCACTACTTTGAAGCTATCAAGTGTTGAGAGCTCTCTTCTGCAGAAAGAGATAAATCGTAAGAATTTGGATGCCTTATGTGTGTCTCATGCTTTGATCATTAGAGGTAGAAATGATGGAAATGAAAAGAATGGCCGCGATAGTGGCTGTGGATGGGATTTGCAAAAATCTCGGTTCAAGTCTTGTGGAAAGTCACGCAGGAAATCCTGTGGTAGGAATGCCAATTTGACATGTCATCATTGTGGGGAGAAAGGCCACATAAGGCCATAGTGTCATGAACTACGCAATGAAAGGCGCAAAGAGAAGGGAAAAGAGAAAGTGTAAGATAAGTCTTCTGATTGTAGCATAGTACCTACTAAGTCAAGTGTTAAGATTGAAGAGATCAATGTTATGCAACCCAAGGATTTTGATGGGGATTATATCCTTGTACAAGCTTCATCTAGTGCTTTGCAGATAACAAAGATACACTTTATGTATACACAGTGTTGGCTCTTGGACTTAGGTGCATCCTTTCAAGTGACACCTTGCCGAGAGTGGTTTCATTCATACCATTCTATCTCAGGTTCTCTACACTTGGGTGATGACAAGTCTCTTGAGATTGTCGACATTGGTGATGTTAGGTTGCAATATCCTTCTGATAGAAGCTTTGTTATGCACTATGTATGTCATGTACCTGCATTGACATGTAGTCTAATGTCCGTTGGACAACTTGATGGCACATGATATCATGTATCTTTTGGAGACTCTACATGGAAGATTACTCGTGGCAGGCTTGTGCTTGCAAGAGGTGCCAAGGCTGGCAGCCTCTACCCCTTAGCTGTTTCTAGATCTATAGTTGATCATGCTTTGTCTATGGGGTCTTTACCTCATGTATCTCTTTGGAATGCTCATTTGGGGCACATGTCCGTTAAGGGAATGAGAATGCTTTCTGGTTTGCAATACTTACCACCCATTGACTATTCTCATTTGGATTCTTGTGATCATTGTGTTTATGGCACACAGACTAGGTCTACTCATAAGAAGTTTGGTATGTCATGCATGAGTGAGCCCTTAGCTTTGGTTCACTATGATGTCTGTGGGCCCATGCCCTATTAGTTTATGGGTGGTGCGAAATATTTATTTACTTTCATATATGATTTTTCACGTAAGATATGGGCTTATCCCATAAAGCAGATGCCCAATGTCTTTGCAGTTTTTCAGAGATGGCTTGCATTGGTAGAAAACGAGTGTGGGAATAGATTGAAATGCCTTGGGATAGATAATGTAAATGAATATGTATCACGTGCTTTTGAGCAGTTACGCCGATGAGAGGGGTATAAAGCGTCAGTTGACCACCCCTATACACCCCTCCTTGGAATGGTATGGTTGAGCGCATGAATAGGACCATCCAAGAAAGGGTTCGTAGAATGCTTAGCCATGCAGGCCTACCCTAGCACTTTATGGTTGAGGCAGTTACTCTTATGCTCATTCGCGTGTCTTTTGGATGTGAGGCATTTTGCCATCTACCCAAGGGCAAGCGTAACAAGCTAGATCCTAAGAGTTTTAAACACATATTCCTTGGTTATGGAGATGTAGGAGAGATGGGTTATTGTCTATGGGATCCACATGCACGAAAAGTCATCCGCAGCCACCATAATGTAGTCTTCCATGAAGAAAAGATTCATAGACAGCTTGAGAGAGTTGTGGAGATATATAGGTTTATATTTCAAGAGGAGCCAAGCAGATGCTCATGGCCAAGGTTTTGGATAGAATGTTGGGCATGCAATAAAGCTTGCAATACAGTGTTTTATGAGAGATAGATGCCCACTTGATAGATTTGAGCCCTCCATGCACGATGTCTTAGTTACAGAAGCACGAGAGCCTCTCACCTATGATGAGGCTATGTGTAGGGGTAACAGTTACTCCTAGGAGAGGGCTATGTAGTTTGAGATAAACTCCTTGGATAATAATATGTCTTGGGATTTGGTTTCCTTGCCTGCTACTAGCAAGAAGGCTCTGCCATGCAAGTGGGTGTACAAGCTGAAAAGTACCCTTGGATACCCAAAGCCGGCATACAAGGTTAGATTGGTAGCAAAGGGTTTTAAGCAAGAGCATGGTATTGATTTGATTATGTTTTCTCTCTTGTGGTTAAGATGACCACCCTGCGCTTAGTCTTGGCTTTGGTTGCATAGCTTGACTTGGACTTGTACCAAATGGATGTCAAGACAGCTTTCTTACTGTTGAGATATCGAGCTCCACTCGTGATACGCCAGGGTGACCGTTGTGTATTTATGTCACCAACTTGTCAGTTGCAGATGCGGTTGGTACACCGTCCATGAATAATAGCTACATGATAGCTATCCTTATCTACTCTAGTTCGTGGCTCAGTTAGTATGCCACCTTAGTTAGTTGAGTTTGGTTTGAGACCCACATATAGGGTTCTTCTATTTCTTTGTATGAGAGTTATTTTGGCTTACACAACTAAGAAGAGGAAAACTGTTTTTCAGCCTCCACCCTTGTGTATATTCCCCCATTGTGCAAGCAAGAAAGCTACAAGTGAGACTCCTTCCTTCTCTCCCACAATCTTGACATGGTATCAGAGCCTTGTTCGTGGTAAGGAGCTCAAGAAAGCAAGCCAAGCTCGCGGTGTTCTGGTAAGAGGAGCAGTGTTGCTTTTATTTTCTGTTTTGGGAGCAGATCTTTGCAGGTAGCACAGTCCAAAATTGCAAGAGTGCATTGTCTCAGGTTGAGACGCCCTTCGCGGTGAAGCAAGAGGGCAGTATATGGTGCGGGCGAGGGCTTTAGCCCACGACGACCCTGTTTTTTTGATTTGAGGCCATTTCGGGGCCTGTTTTGGAGGCAGAAGTTTTCTGCACGCACTCAGGAAAATACCCTATTTTATATTGTGCGACCACTGTTCTACAGGACGGTGAAAAGTTACTGTAGAAATTGCATCATATGCTTGTGCGCAGAGACATTGGGAGCTTCAGAATCATCCTTGGTTCCTGTTTATGCAAAATCGTCACTAGGAAGTGACTGTGTGGTCAAATACCACTTTCACCAGTTTTGCAGATTTGCCCTTGTGAGGGTGAAGCTGAGTTTTTTGCAGTGAAAGAATTTTTTGCAGTATTCTGTAATGGCGTTTGATTTTCTTTCACAGATTGTAACTGAAAAGCTTGACAAGAACAACTTCCAAGCATGGAAGTTTAGAATGATGAATTTCCTTATGGGAAAAGGATATTGCAGGAAATGAAGAAGAACCAGTTCTTCCTGATGTTCCCAATCAACAGCAAATGCAAGAATTCAAAGCATGGCATGAGAGAGCCAGAAAAGTTATGTACTGGCTGTCTATCAGTATTTCAGACTCTATGATTGTGCATATTCAGGATGCAAGTACGCCAAAGGAGGCATGGGATACTTTGTCAAAAATGTATAGCACAAATACGCAAGCCAGGAAAATGCAGCTCAAGCAAGAGTTGCATAATGTGCAAAGAGAAAGTATGAGCATCAATGACTACCACATGAAGGTGAAGAAGATTGCAGATGCACTTGCTTCCATTGGGTCGCCAGTGGAAGATGATGATTTAGTTTCTGTGACCTTGAATGGTCTAGGAAAGGATTATGCACAGTTTCGGATATCCATTCCAGTTCGTGAAAGATTTCCTGATTTTGAGGAGTTGATTGCTCTTCTAATTTCTGAGGAGCAGAGAAATGGTGGTGCATCCTCTTTAGGAGGAACTTCAAAAGAAGATGTCTTCTACTCAAATGTTGGAAGAGGTAGAGGCAGAGGTAGAGGAGGCCGATTTGCAGGCCGTGGTAGAAATCAGAATATGCAGCAAACTCAAGAAAACCAGTCCTATGGAGGAGGACGTGGTAACTCAAGAGGCAGGGGGAGCCAAAGAGGTCGTGGTGGATGGCAAAGAGGCCAAAATGCAAACAGTAATGTTGAATGATACTACTGTGGTAAAATGGGTCATATGGCTAAAGACTGCTATAAAAAGCAGAATGACATCATGAATGAAAAACTGCAACAAGGGAATTATGCATCTTCTAGTAGACAGGGTGATGACAGAAATGAGGATTTGTTTATGGTGCAGCACATGAACAATTCTGTGACAAGTGCAGAAGAAAGCAATTATGTATGGTATGTTGACTCAGGTGCATCAAACCACATGACAGGTCATCCAGAATGGATGGAGGATGCAAGGAAAATGGAAAAACCAGGATTTGTGGAGACTGGTGATGATACTACACATCCTATTGTGCAGATTGGAAAAATTCCTTTGTCTATGCAGGATGGAAAAAAGAAATACATGTCTGATGTATTTCATGTCCCGAATATCACCAAGAATCTGGATTCTGTTGGTCAAATGGTTGAGCAGGGCTTGCAGGTCAGATTTAATCCTCATGGATGCTTTGTTGAGGATATGAAAAATAAAGGTCGCTTGATAGCAAAAGGAAAGAAGGGCAGAATGTTTACGTTGGATGCAGACATGTCTGAATTGAGTGCAGCAATGTTTGCACATGGGACCGGTGTAGTTGCAGATATTGATATCTGGCATAAACGCATTGGTCATGTTAATGTACAGCGACTTAAATCAATGCATGCCCAAAATATTGTTGCAGGATTGCCAAAATTCAAGGTTGCAGAAATGCATAAGGTATGTGAAGCCTGCCAATTTGGAAAACAGGCAAGGAAACCATTTCCTAGACATGTTCAAGAGAGTGAGAAGCCATTGGAATTAATCCATTCTGATGTGTGGACTACTAAAGCTGCATCTCTTGGAGGCTGTCATTATTTTGTCACTTTTATTGATGACTATAGCAGAAAAGTTTGGTTATATTTTATGAAAAAGAAAAGTGAAGTTTTTGGGCATTTCAAAACTCTTAAAGCTATGGTTGAAAAAGAAACAGGCCTGCAAATAAAATGCCTAAGGTCAGATGGAGGGGGAGAGTACCTCTCAAATGAGTTTGCAAGGTTCCTGCAGGAGCATGGCATAAAGCAGCAATATTCATGTAGTCATACCTCACAACAAAATGGAATTGCAGAAAGAAAAAATAGGCATATTGGAGAGGTATCTTGTGCCATGCTCAATGAAAAAGACTTGCCAGATTTTTACTGGGCTGGAGCAGTTGCTACAACAGTCTATATAATGAACATGACTCCCACTGCAGCAATACATGGGATAACTCCAGAGGAGAGGTATACTAGTAGGAAACCAGATATTTCTCATTTGAAAATTTTTGGTTGCATTGCCTATGTACATGTGCCAGATGAGTTGAGATCCAAGTTGGATCCAAAAGCTGAGAAGTGCATCTTTATTGGTTACTCTCTGCAGCAAAAAGGGTATAGATGCTATAACCCTTCTACTCGTAAGTTTACAGTGAGCAGAGATGTTGTTTTTGATGAGATGAGTAGCTGGTATAAACCAGTAAATGTGATTGATGATGTAGATGCACAAAATGGTAATGCTGCACAGAATTCACAGCAGCAATCACAAAATATTAGTGGACCTGGAGCATCCTCTAGTAGTGGTTCACATTCTTCTCCATGGACAGGCAGATTGAGATCAAGAGAATCTTCTCAAAGCAATGCAGATAGTGGTATGTAGGTATCACGAAAGGGAAAAGAAAAGGTAGATCAGCCCATGTTTGATGTGAATGCAGGTCACTCTTATGTGGATGGTGAATCCAGTGGCTCAGAACAGAGCATTGATTATGAGTTGGGTATTCCTTCTATTATTACACCCGAAGTAAGGAAGACCAGGGATGTTTTGAGAGAACCTGGGAGTGAACCTACTTTGCGCAGGTCTACCAGAGCTAGGTATCCTGTGGATAGGCTGAAATATGATGGATTTACAGCCATTCACTATGCATATATGGTCAAAGTGATACAGGAACCAGAACCCACTTCTTTTGAGCAAGCCATGGGAAAAGAAAAATGGGAGAAAGCCATGGATGAAGAAATGGATGCCTTGGAAGAAAATGCTACATGGGAATTGGTACCTTTGCCTAAAGGTAAGAATGAAATTGGCTGTAAGTGGTTTTATAAGGTGAAGCACAATGCAGATGGTTCTGTGAATAGATACAATGGAAGATTAGTAGTCAAGGGGTATGCACAAACATATGGCATTGACTATGAAGAGACATTCAGTCCGGTTGCAAGGATGGCAAATGTAAGAGCAGTCATTGCTATGGTTGCATCAAAGGGATGGTCTCTACATCAGATGGATGTAAAGAATGCCTTCTTGCATGGTGATTTGCAAGAAGAGGTCTATATGGAGCAGCCACCAGGTTATGTGCATGCTGTTCATCCTGAGTTTTGTTTGCAAGTTGAAGAAAGCCTTATATGGCTTGAAGCAAGCACCTAGAGCATGGTCTGACAAGATAGGACAGTATCTTGTCACTATTGGCTTTCAGATTTCCAAGGCAGATTTCTCACTTTATGTGAGAAAAACAGAGAAAGATATTATGCTACTTGTCATTTATGTTGATGATTTGATTATGACAGGTGACAATGATGAAGATATCCTTCATGTGAAAATGCTATTGAAGTAGAAGTTTGAGATGAAGGGTTTGGGAGAGCTGCGTTATTTCTTGGGCATTGAGGTGATTAGATCACCAAGTGGGATACAGCTCTTGCAGAGGCAGTATGGATTGGACATGCTATCCAAATATGGGATGACAGGCTATAAGCCTATTTCAGTTCCTTTGGAGCAGAATGTGAAGCTGAGCGCAGATGCAGGTGAGCTTCTGGAAGACCCTACTATGTACAGACGCATAGTAGGAAGCTTGATTTATATGACTATTGCCAGGCAAGATTTGAGCTTTGCTGTTGGATTGGTAAGTCAGTTTATGCAAGCTCCAAGGAAACTGCATTTGGATGCGGCTAGACGCATACTCAGGTATGTGAAGTATACATTGCAGTATGGACTATTTTATGAGACTGGGGTTCAGATACAGTTGCATGGATACATTGATGCTGATTGGGCTGGTAGCATTTCTGATAGACGATCTACCAGTGGATATGTGTTCTCTTTTGGGAGTGCTGCAGTCACTTGGAGCAGCAAGAAACAGCCTACAGTTGCCTTATCAAGCACAGAGGCTGAATACAGGGGTGCAGCAATGGCTGCATGTGAGGTAGCTTGGTTGTATAAGCTACTTTATGATATGCATCAGCCTACAGATGGGCCAGTTGTCATTTATTGTGACAACATGAGTAGTATACACTTGGAAAATAACCCACTCTATCATGCTAGAACAAAGCACATTGAGGTGCATTATCACTATGTGCGGGAGAGGGTTTTACTAGGTCTTATTGATCTATTTTATGTCAGCACAGAGGATCAGGTAGCTGACATATTCACGAAGGCATTGGGCGCAGAGAAGCTGCACAAGTTTAGAGACCTGCTTGGTGTGCAGGAATTGGGATTGAGCTCGAGGGGGAGTGTTGAGATATCGAGCTCCACTCGTGATACACCAGGGTGACCGTTGTGTATTTTTGTCACCGACTTGTCAATTATTGCAGATGCGGTTGGTACACCGTCCATGAATAATAGCTACATGACAGCTATCCTTATCTACTCTAGTTAGTGGCTCAGTTAGTATGCCACCTTAGTTAGTTGAGTTTGGTTTGAGACCCACATATAGGGTTCTTCTATTTCTTTGTATGAGAGTTCTTTTGGCTTACACAACTAAGAAGAGGAAAACTGTTTTTCAGCCTCCACCCTTGTGTGTATTCCCCCATTGTGCAAGCAAGAAAGCTACAAGTGAGACTCCTTCCTTCTCTCCCACAATCTTGACACTTACATGGGGACTTGCATGATGAGATTTACATGGAGCAGTTTAAGGGCTTTGCAGAGCCCAGCATGGAGTACCTAGTGTACAAGTTGAAGAAAAGTCTTTATGGATTGAATTAGGCACCTAGAAAATGGTATCATAAGTCCGATGTCTTTATGCAGTCACAAGGCTACAACCATAGTGCTATGGATCGGTAATTGTATTTTAGTACTCTATGTGGATGACATGCTATTAGTAGGGAAAGAAAATGATAAGCTAGATGCTCTTAAGGCTCAACTCAAGAAGAGCTTTGAGATAAAGGATCTGGGACAGACCTCTCACATACTTGGTATGCGCATTAGACAGGACATGCATCAAGGACTCATCTACTTGTCGTAGAGGGAGTACATTCATGAAGTCCTTGAGCGCTTCTGCATGCAAGACGTGAAGCCTATTGGCTATCCATTGCCTTCTTATGTGAAGGTATCACAGGTTGATTGTATGAAGGTAGATGAGTAGAGGACCAAGGTGGCCAAGATTCCATATCCATCTATATTGGGAAGTTGCCATGATAGCCACTCATCTAAATATTGCATTTGCAGTTGGTGTTGTGGCACACTATATGGCTACACCTGGCAAGAAGCATTGGGATGTTGTGAAGGGTATCATGAGGTACCTAAAGGGCACTTCAGATATGCACATATGCTATGGCAGCCAAGATACAGGAGTCATGGGGTACATTGACTTTGATTATGTAAGACATGTAGATAGTAGGGAGTCCACTTCTGGCTATGTGTTCACTTATGCTAGAGGTGTGGTTTCATGGATGTCCAAGGTGAAGAAATGCATGGCCCTTTCTACTATAAAGGCGGAGTATGTTGCAACCATTGAGGCTTGCAAGGAGGCCGTTTGATTGGGTCGTTTGGTTCATGACCTTGGTATTGATGCTATCCCTACCCTGCATTCGGATTCTATGAGTGATATCTAGTTAGCCAAGAATATGGTCTTCCATGCAAAGATAAAACACATTGAGGTGAGGTATCACTTCATACGTGGGGTCATTGAGGACAAGTCCATTGACCTTCTTAAGATCTTGACTGATCAGAATCTTGTAGACTTGCTCATGAAAAGCCTTTCTATAGAGCGCTTTTCCTTCCTCAGGAGGTTGATGGGCGTGGGATGAGATGACGTCTTTCCTCATTCTGTTATACATGTGTATATGCTGTATTGTCTTTTATTTTTCTTTTTACTCCTCACCAAGACATATTTGCCTTTAAGTGGGAGATTATTGGGGTTAAAGGCGCCTTTGCCTAGTCGCTTGTGTATTATTACACTGACAGTACTTGCCACTACACACTACAGGTGGCAGACACCCATCACTGTCACACATTCTGTATTCTTTAAGTGACCGTTGAATGAAGGGAAGGTTGGTCACACATTGTGACTATTGGAGTTCCCACATTGTGACTCTCTCTCTCTCTCTCTCTCTCTCTCTCTCTCTCTCTCTCTCTCTCTCTCTCTCTCTCTCTCTCTCTCTCTCGCTCTCTCTCTCTCTCTCTCTCTCTCTCGCTCTTTCTCTTGCTCTTTCTCTTGCTCTTTCTCTTGCTCTTTCTCTTACTCTCTTGCCATAGCTCTCACCATGCATATCCCTTGATTTTCTCCATGTGTATCTCTTTCTTTAATTTCTCATTAAGAAAAGCAGTTTTCACATCCATTTGATGAACCTCCAAATCAAACTCCACAACAAAAACTAACAAGACCTAAATACTAGTAAGAGGATCAATAGGTGAGAATGTTTCTCAACAATCAACTCCTTCAATTTGTAAAAAATGTTTGGCAACTAGCCTTGCTTCAAAATTTTCAAATGTTCCATCTGATTTTGTTTTAGTCTTATAAACCCACTTGCATTTAATAGCAGTACATCTAGGTGGTAACTCAGTTAGAATCCATGTACCTTTAGAGAGAAGAGATTAATGCTCAATTTCCATAGCCTCTTGCCATTTTTCCTTTTGTGGGGATGACATGGCATCATTGTAGGAGACAAGATCTTCACAAATATTGAGAGCATTCTCAAGAATATCAACATCATAAACATGATAGGTACCACATAAATTTTCAATTGGGAGATCAATATAAACCTTCATCATCATATAGAAAAGGAAAAGTAGTGAGTAATGACTTTTTGTCATCAATGTCCTCCAATGACCAAGTCCTCCTAGCATCCTCTTCAGACCATGTGCTGCCCATAAGTTGCTCATTGAAAATAGAATTACGACTTATGATTACTTGCTTGGAGGATGGATCATAAAACTTGTATCCCTTAGAAAAATAAGAATATCTAATGAAAATAACTTTCAAACTAGAATGGTCAAGTTTTCTAGGAGTCTCTTTGGGTACTTGAATATTAGCAATACACCTAAAGGTTCAAAAATATGAAACAAAAGGAGTTTTCCCTATCCAAGTAGCAATCTTTATTTTACAAGGAGCAGTCATAGAAAGATAATTTTGCAAAAATACTGCTGTTAAGATTGCTTCAGCCTAGAAATATCAAGATAAGCCAGAATGAATGAGCATACATCATATGGCATTGAGGATAGTCTTGTTTTTACATTCAATAATACCATTCTATTGAGGAGTGTAGGGAACCGTATATTCATGATGAATACCCTTATTATTATAATAATCATCAAAACATTTTGAAATGTATTCTCCACCATTATCACTACAAAGTTTATTATTGTGTCAACCCATATGAAGTTCGACAACTTTTTGATATTGCTTAAAAGACAATAAGGCTTCTAATTTGTTTCACAAGAGAAAAACAATGGTGTATCTTGAAAAGTCATCAATAAAAGTCATGAAATATTGATCTTGAAATTTTGATGGAGAAAAATATCCACACATATTATTGTAAATCAGATCAAGAAAATCTTTGGAATGAGTTGTGGTGGAAATGGAAAAGGGTTTGTGAAAATGCTTTCTAAGTGTACAATATTCACAAATAGCCATCTGAGGACGAGCTTTGAATTCCATATCTTGAACAAGGTCACACCAATAAAGATCGACAAGCTAAGAAAAATCAGAATGATCAAAGCGATGATGCTATATTTTACTATTAAGATCACCAGGATGCTCTATTACGATTTGAATCAAAATGCCTCTTTAAACATAGATGGGTTGATGATAAGGAGAATAATCTCTGGATAAACATGGTTGTTTATTTGTAATACCATATTCTTCATCATATTGTTTTGCCTACTAGCAATCATTTGTAGTGTGATCATTTCTATCGCAATAAGAACAACATCTGTTAGGAATCTTGAGATGAGAGAAGTCACCACTATATGTAAAGCATGGAAAGGAATGCCTTTGAGAAAATAAAGCTTGATTGATTTGTTTTGACTATGTCCTATTGTGAAATCATTGCAATTTCTTGATTTCTGTGTTGTCGTTGTGAATATTCAATCAAAGATATACAACCTTGATCAAAATTGATCCCATCTTTGTCAACTAATATGGTAACAATATTATCATAAGCAAGATCCTTTACAGTGTCAAGAAGCTGTGTCACCAATTGTTTTTGTGGAATGGCATCACCAACAAAGGCAACAAGCTAATTGATAATATTCTTCAATGATTTGATATGTGTTGTCATAGAAGTTCCGATGTTGTATTGTAACTCAATGAGATGACTACAAAGATAAAGTATCTCTGTGATAGTTTTGTTCTCAAAATTTGTTATCAAATATTCCCATATAGCTTGTGAGTTAGAAGATTACATACATCAAGCATAAGAGATTCTTGAAGAACAAAAAGAATATACTAATGAGATACTTTATCGCCTCTATCGTACTCGTTATAAATAGTTTTTCATTATTCAAAGATAGGTCCTTCAATTACAAGGGTATTATCACGAGCCCGATCAATTGGTTGAGGCAGACATTCATAATTACCAAGAACAATATCATGCAAGTCATTGCATTCAAGGATTAGCACCATGTTTACTTTCCATCCAAGGAATCCTTGTCCTTGAAAGTGAGGGATAGAACACTGTCCAGAAGGAAATCCGTTGACCATTATAGAATTTGACATATCTGGCTGAGAGAATAAGTACAATATGAGATCATAGAATTTGTACACCATGCATGAAACAATGACAAAAGTACAACACAACAAGTCATACAATATGAGATCATAGAATAAGTACAATATGAGAGCATAGAATTCACACACCATAGACAAAACAATGATGAAAGTACTACAGAACAAGTCGTACACAGAAGCTATGCTGTAAAGAAGGATGTTTAGTTCAAAAGCATACTCCAAAAGAAAGAGACCCAATATAGATGAAATGTGGGCAAGAATAAAGTGACCCAAAATAGACAAAACGTGTGCAAGAATAAACCGGACCAACATAGATGAGAAAACATTATCACTTTACTTTTTGGCTAAGAATAGATGATGATGTGAAAAATTTTGGTAGAAACTCAACAATGAGTAATCCTGATGAGACATGTGTCATAGAAGTCTACATGGAAAGCTATTGTTTTGTTTGTTTTCTTGTTTCGAGTCCAGTTTACCTGCATTGATATAACTTTTGACATAGAACTCCAAATTGAGTAGAGATTTGCTAGAAGAAAGCTTGTGAGTCCTACATATCACAAAATCTATTTCTCTTGAGAAAGGCATTCCTTTAAGAGTTTCCCAAATAGAAAATTTTGGGTTGTCCAAGTAAGGCATATCTACAATTCAATGTATATGCAATCTAAATGATGATCGAGTGAACTTCTTCTATGCTTAAATTTCATAACATAAGATGCTCATAACAAACATAACACATCAAATTTAAGCATGAAAAGAACATGAATCAAGAATCAAAGAGATATTACCACATAGATATACTTCTTGATTGTCTTCTTCAAGGAATTGGTTGTAGTCAAACATGATAGCTTTGATACCATGGTAAGATGTAGAGAGAGAAGATATATAGAGATGCAAGAGGGAGAGAAGAGACACACCATGTACACTTTCAAAGACTATTTCATATTGATCACGATCTACATATATATAGTTGAGACCTAGTCTAGATAGGGTGAGCTATATATAGCTCCAACGGTTGATTGTTCGAGTTTTCATGGTACTATGTGTATGTCATGAGTTACAAAACTTTTATGCTCTTTAATAAAATTTGAGCCTTGAAATGATGTAATGGAAATTAGTAGCGGAATAACCCTTAAAATACACAAGTTAGTGGAGCCACGGAAACATTGGTTTGTCATTTTTAATGAGCCCCTGTGGATATGTGAATGGGAGTCATTATTAGAGACTTAAATAAAATGCTTAATGATAACGTTTTAATTGACCTAATCCACATGAATGATGATAATTTTCTTGCTCTCGCGATAACCTAAAATGGAAATTTTGATGGGACCTAAAATGGGCCGACACTGGCCATAGTGCTATAGCCCTCATGCATACGACAAACAACCCCACCACATGGTCTTGCGGGCTAGGAGTGTCTAAAACTCACCTTACACTAAATGCTTATGACGATTTTGTGTTTGTATCCAATATGTAGTCCAACATTCATCTTCCCTTCTCCTCAGAGGGAGATCCCATAACATATAGGCATAATGCCTCGTAATACACACATAGGGAAGCACCTCTTGGTTGATTACCGCAGCTACACTGTGACTCTCCTACACCTCGAAGATTGGCCCCAAGATGCGTCGCTAACACATATAACGTTCGCACAAACTCCACTCTTTCATAATTCAGCGTTCCAGGAGATTTTGATTTGCCTCACAAAACTTTCCCCAATGGAAGCACTCGTCTAACCTACAGCTTGGGTTTCCTATCCTCTCAACGTTGGTCAAAGTTTATCAATCAAGTGCAATGTATTCCAGGAGATACCACATGGCATGCTTGATGCAAGGTGTACGAAAATTGTGCTCAACCATTTTATGATTAAAAAAAACTAGCCACGTGAGGTGCGAAAAACAGCCCTTTCATGAATTTTAACTAAGCGTTACGTACTGCGCTGCTCTAGGGACTAGCACCAGAACTTCCGTGCTACTAGTCACCTATATTCAATTATGGAACAATCCCTAAATGCTATGCACAAAGAGGAAAATCATAATTTGTATCTTTTCAGTAATTAGATCGTCGCACAAACTTTATCCCCCTCCCCTCACCGTTTAGGTGTTGCTGCTGTGCATAGGTGTAAATGGTTATTTTGTATCTTTTTTGTATGTAAAAAACAATAAACGCGTACTATAACACAAAGGACGAGGCAAAATTGAGGCTTAACCTCATGCTTTAACCTTGCCAAACATTCATGCACATAAATCTTAATTTTCCATATTTTTTGAGTGCGAAAACCCCAATTTTCTTTATTTTTGCTTTTTTTTTCTATTTATTATTCATGGAAAATAGGTATTTTCTAATTTATTTATATTGGCTTATTATTTTGATTGAAACTTAACATTATCTCTAATCTTATCCCATTTTCATTCCTTTTCTCCAACTCAAAATTGAAAAAACCACTAATTTCCATTAAAAATGACATTTTGCGGGTTTTAAAGAATTAATAATGGCTCTAAATAAATAGGGGTTCTGTATTTCTATAGTTACAACCCTCAATCAAGATGTAAAAAAGGTTCAAACAAAATTTCATTGTATATGAACAACATTTGGACCATGAAACAACAAAAATAATCAAATTTCTTTGTAAAATTGAAGCATACCGCGTGTCTTGCATGTTACAGGTTTTTTAATGATTATTCTGAGCAACCCGCATACCGACTAGCAACCATTCTTTAGTGTTGAGCCTCTTTCCTCAGCCTCCTCTTCATCTTGAAGCAATCCGATCGACAAGCATTCTTCAGCCCCTCTTCTTCTTGATTTCTTACACATGAATTCCCTCTATGCAGGAGAGAGAGGGAGGAGAGAGAAAGACTAGATTCTAATCTCTTTGCTCAGTGCATCATTTGACGGGACAAGGCCAACAATAGGAAGTGTGGAAGGCCTTCAGTCTGCTGTTGTCTTCAGTTGGTATGGGTATATGGAGGCTCTCATATGGCTATGGAGTCCCCCCCTTCCCCATTTCCTTGATCTGCACCTTCTTCATCCTCCCTTCTTCTTCACACGAAAAAATCGCCCCCTCTTCCCCTCATTTCGTTGATTTTTTGGGGCCAAAGGCCCCCCTAAGGGTCACACCCTTTGGCTTCTCCCCACTTTGGCCCTTTGGCCTTTCGGGCACTTCCTTTTCCATGTCCAGTACCCAAACTGTGAGCCGAAAATTCCTGCACGTCGGTCTTGAGGTCCCACAATACCGAGTAGGTCCTAGGGTCTCATCTGTCATGCAAAAAAATTATGAGAATTCTCTGATCGCGGTCCAGTGGCTCTTTTACGCGTTTCTAGGCATTGCCGCTTAAAATCGTACTAATTGCCACCGCTGCCTTCGACGAAGTCTATTTTTCCCTTGATATTCATAATTTTTGGCTATTTTAAAGCACTTCTCGGCATAAAAAATTATCTATCATTGGCGACCATAGGATCGGACGACTCAGCTCGTCGAATCCCACGAATAGATTTGCACAGAAACAACAACAAGGAGCATCAAGCTGATACAAAAAATGCACAACACAACACATCACAACTCATACCCTACCCCCTGACAAAACCAAGGCATGAAATCCATAAGGAGTAGGCCCGGCATAATCTGAAAGAAGGCCCGAAACCAATCGGTAACCAACTGCTACAACAGAGCCAAGCTGAAAAGAGCTATCAAAGAGGTCATAATAAGTGGTGGTTTGAACTACCTACCTAACTAAGGACAACTCAACCACGATCTCCCCCTAGGCGAGGACTCCTATAGCGTGAGAAAAATGTATTATCTTTTTTTTAAGCACAATACTCTTCTCTTTTAGCCTTTTATTTTTCCATAGTCAAGCGTGTAAAAAGGAGGGAGCTGAGCGTAGTGACTCAAGGAGAACAGGGCATCGGCCTCAGGTCGTCTTGTCTCGGTACCCAAGAACCTACCAAGCCCTCGCAAGGCGACACTTAATCGCTTACTTTTATTTTGGCTCCAACCTTCTTTTATTTTCTTCTTTTATGGCATGATGTCACCCCAAGGAAGAGCAAGGTATCGGCCCCGGATCTTGTCTCATCCCTAGGAACCTACTAGGCCTGCAAGGTGATGAAAAACAACTTAAGGATTTTTTCTTTCTTTCCTTTTTTATTTTTATAGGGATTAAAACCCCTTTTTACACACCTCTGTATATTCATATATTGTCTTTCAGATCTTTATGGTTTTGTCTCTTTCCATCATTATTTTAGTAGGCTTCTCTAATGGCCTCACAACTAACAGAAACTCCTAGAATGGCTGCCTAACAGGTCAGCAGAACAAGGTCACTAGAACTCCCATCTAAAACAAGTCTTTCAATGCCCAGCAATGCCTTGTAGGAGTCAATGACTACTCAGATCTCCCCCAGATAAACAGAACCTAAACCTGGGACTTCATGCCATGATTTCCCTTCCCTAACAAACAAAAGAAAGTAACCCTCACCCGCACATATATCATTAATTGCTTAAGGGAAAAGACTTGGAAAAGGGACCAAAGCACCTGGAATGGCCACAAGAAGCTCCTTTGCAGCAAAGGCTCCCTCCAGCGACTTCGTCAACCTGTATGGTGCAATCACTAAAACAACAAAGCATTAAACGTACCTACACCAAATAGAGATAGGGCCCTCTTGGCCTAAAGAAATAGCACATTTCACTGCAAACTAACTCGGCCTCTTGGCCTAAAGAAATAGATTATTAAAACCCGAAAACAACTGGCCCTCTTGGTCTAACGAAACTAGACATTAACTACTTAAAGCAATTGCCCTCTTGGCCTAACGGAATCAAACAAAACAGCTCATAGAGATCTGTCCTTGGAAAAATGTAAATATGCGCAAATACACTCTATTCCAAGGGTAAAAATAGGCTCTCAGCCCTAAACTAAATGCATCAAATTATGGCCCATACCTCCTGTATATATAGCAAGAGGCGTATGCATAACATGTCTTCTGATCAACCTATGGGTCTAGGATAATAATGGTAGATGGGTCTTGGCCACTCTTTGCATCACCCATATCAACCATCGCCTGCCATATAAGACGTGGTCTGATAACATTCCCCACAAAGCAACCAGGTCTTGTCTCATTATCAACAACAATATCCGGACTAGGACCACACTTGAAAAAGAGGTCCTCTTCATAAGAAAAATTAGCTAAGGAGTCCGCAAACTAATTCCAATAACGTAGAATCAGCTGAAGAGATATGCTCTCAAATTCATCAAGTAGGATTATAGCAATTCGATGATACATACGAAGGAGAGGATTTCGGATTGTATATGTCCCATTGAGTTGATTTAAGATCAGTTGGGACTCCCCTTTTATTAACAACCACCTCATGCCACCTTTCTTGGTAATATTCAATCCCATAATCAGGGCTTTATACTCGGCCATGTTGTTAGTGAATCCTACCCCGAGGTAAGCAGCTAATTTCATTGTAACTCTACGTCGGGGATCTTGGATAACTACTCCAGCACTTCCTTTTCTATTAGGGCCCCTGCTTGCTCCATCAAAGTATAATGTATACATCCATAATGGGTTTACACAGCCAGCCATCAAGAACTCCCCTATTCGTAATTGTGATAGTCAAAGTTCAACATATTTAGAGGATGAATTGACGGCTCCATCACACCTTCTTCATTAAACTCAACATGGATGCTTTCAAGATTTGTAAGCAGTGATAGCAGAAAACTTTAATCTCCAACACAAAGGTACCATCTTCTTACTCAATCACTTTATATCCCTTGCTCCACCAAATAAGCCTCTCCTAATGATATCTTTTCTCGAGATATGGGTGCTCCAAATAAGGGATTAACCGCCCCATCAACCAATTTAAGCTCTCCTGCGCAGGTCTCCAATCAGCCCCAACATGGACCTACAATGCATTTTTCCGCATTAGCATACTTAGAAATAATAAGGTTTAATCTTATTAAGATTAACCTTATTCTTAAATTCCACTCCTTGTAGATCAGCTAATAGAACTGTGGACTTATTTTTACCTATCTGAACTATCTTGTAAGGGCCATCCCATCGAGGTTCCAGCTTTCTGAGAAATAGCTCCCTATGTGCATCGTAATATAAAACTAACTGCTCCTTTTTAAAAGTATATTTCTTCACTTTCAGATCATGCAACTGTTTCATCTGACGTTTAGCTACCTCCTGGTGCAACAAACTCTGCAATTTGAGCTCATCCAAGTGGGCTATAGTTATAAACCGCTCAAATAGGGCATCTTCATCACCCAGAGAATGATTGATTGCGAATCTAATGGTTGACAACTCAATTTATAAGGGCAAGTCACACTCCTCCCCATAGACTAATTTGAATGGGGTGTGGCCGCTGGCTCATTTAAACATCATATTATACGCCCAAACCATCACATATAATTTTGTATCCCAGTTCCGCTTCTTTTTGGAGACTATCTTGGATAGGATACCCACAAGTTGCTTATTGGTACTTTCGACTTGTCCATTTGCTTGCGGATTATAGGGAGTCATCTTGTTATGCTTGATTTTCCAAGCTTCAGTCAGACTTTTAATCACTTTGTTTAAAAAGTGAGTTCCATGGTCCGATACTATTTCTTTTGGTGGACCAAATTGGCAGATGATTTGCTTAAGTAGGAAATTGGTAGTCTCTTTTGCATTGTCCTACCTCATCGCCCGTGCTTCTGACCATTTTGTAAAATAATCAGTTGCTACTATAATGTACCTCTTCTGAGTAGTAGACGACGGGGTGATAGGATCCACAAAGTCAATGCCCCACTTCTTAAATGGAAGGATAGCCATGATAGGTGTAAGTGGGCATTTCCTATTCTCTTTGCTGTCATGGCTTTGAAAGGTATCACATCTCTTAACGTACTCAAAGGGATCTTGGAAGATGGATGGCCACCAATATCCAGCTCTTAAAGCTTTCTGTTTCGTTAACCGCCCAACAAAGTGCCCTCCACAAGCAGAGTCATGGCACTCTTCCAAAATAAAGGGAACCTCGTCAAGCATCACACATTGGTGATAAATATCATCAACACCCTGCCAATATAATGTTCCTACGATCAAGGAGAATTTTAATGCCTGCTGTTTAATCTTCCTCTTCTCCGATTTTGATAAAGTATCTCTAGTCTCTCCCGTAGAAAGATGGAGCATTATAGCAGCATACCAAGAGGGAATAGCCGCTGTATCAATCTTGAACAAAGTCTCCATGCCACTTCCTTTAGCCAAGACCTCTTTTGGCTCTCCAAAATCCACAAGACACTCTATAATGCCCTGAAGCTTTAGCCGCTTGCTCTTAATCTCATAATCAAATTCCTGCAAAGTGATTAACCACTTTGCTAAATGGTCAAGTGACTGTAACTTATTCAACAACAATCAAAGCCCTTCCGTCTTCGTACAAAAAACCACCCTCTCGTAAAGAATGTAGTACCTAAACTTTTTGGTCACAGATACCATCGCAAGGCACAACTTCTCCATATAGGTGTAGTTAATTTCTGATACACCCAACTTCCGACTAGCAAAAGCTATCGGATGGTACCACTTTTTCTCCCAAAGCTATCGGATGGTACCACTATACATGGTTGCTGCTGAAAATATATAGAACATTTCGCCCCTTTTTGGTGCTTTTAAAACAGGTGCTTTGGCAAGCTCCTACTTCACATAATCAAAAGACACTTTGCAAGCATCACTCCATGAAAACTGTCAATTAAAGGACAATAGGTTAGTCAATGGTAATGTTATTTCTGCCAAGGCATTGATAAACCTCCGATAATACCCTACTGATGACAGAAAGCTATGCACTTCCTTTGGAGTATGTGGTGGACTCATATCGACTATGACCTTGATCTTTTCAGGATCAGTCGCAATCCCTACAAAACTAACCACATGTCCTAACAAGAGCCCATAAGGGACTCTGAACACACACTTCCATAGGTTAAGAGCTATGCAAAATTGTCTACAACGCTCAAAAAACTTCTGCAAAATGATCAACTGTCTATCCCTTATGATGGCTGCCCCTAGATCATCAATGAATACTTTCAACTCCTCTGGGGAGATGTCACCAAAGGTCTCGTCGGTTGTTCTTTGCCACAAACCAGGTGCATTACACAACCCAAATGCCATCACATGGTATGCAAACATACCAAAGACTATAATAAACGTCGTTTTTAGCTTGTCTTGCTCAGCGATCGCTATTTGGTTATACCCTGCAAAGCAGTCCATAAACGAATATATTTCCCTACTCGCTAGTTGATCCAAAATTTGGTCAATAAACGGCAACATGTAGTAATCTTTAACAGTCTGCTTATTCAACTCTCTAAAATCTACACAAATATGGATTTGATTATTATTCTTCTTCCTGATCACAACTGGTGAGTACCATTCAGTATGCTGAACAGAGAATATCAAACCCGCTTTACACAACTTTTGTAGTTCCTTGTACAACCCATCCCTTAATTCAAAAGGCATACGCCTTACTTTCTAACGTACAGGGCAAGTACCTTCGTTTACAGAAATAGTATGCACAACTAGACTGGGACGAATACCTTGAAGTTCATCATAGCTCCAAGCAAAAATGTCACGAAACTCTCAAATTAAGGACACATAATCCTTTCTTTCTTTCGAACTGAGCATGGACCCTAATTTAATTGTTCATGAATCATTTAGCGTACCAAGATCCAGCTCAATAATGTCCGCGTCTCTTATTCAATCGTGAGGCTCTATCGGCTCATTCAAGGTTATCTGATAAATATCCTCTGTAGTGGACCCTTCCTTAGATCCATCCCTCGATGACGTCTCACTACCAAATGGATCATCTACTGTTTCTAGTTCAGTGGAGGATAGTGGAGCTTTCTCACTCTGAGGAGACTCAGGGTAAGCATCCACTATTGCACAATGGGTACCTCGACCTAGAATCACTTGACCAGCGGGTATATCGACTTAACAATCTGTCCGTGGAATCCATGGCCTGCCTAGCAAAACCCGATAGCTAAGACATCTTACAAACCTTATCACCCTAAAGTCCAGATAGCATTCCATGCTCGCAACTGTATTGTGAACCTTAGTAATGCAACCTTTTGGTAGTCTTAGACTATCATCAGCCATCCTAAGAAGAGTGGAGCCGTCTTTTTGGATCTCTAGACCTAACCTCTTCATTAAGTCTAAACTTATGATATTGACGGAGGATCCAGTGTCCATGATAGCATGTTCCACTAATATTCCATCCACATATGCTGGAGCCCTAGGGCAATGCTTTTCAGTATGATCATACCAATCTTCCCCCACTCTAGCTATGCCCAAAGATTCTACTATATACCCTATACGTAGGATTTCCTTGAATTCCTTGCTTACTCCTAGAGAAAGTTTAATCAATTGCAGGAGATTCACGTCTGGTTTGACTTCGCAAAGGGAACTTGCTAGATCAAAGTCGTGGTAATTAGCTAAATTTCTCTTCTCGCGCCACACCATTCTCTCCTTTGGCCTTTCCATCGGCTTTGGTGCTTCTTTTTTAGCCTTTACCTTCTTTCTTGGCAATCCTTTATCCTCCTCGGGATCGACTTTACTGCCAACAGGTCTTAACGGTCCACCTTCCTTATCAGGATTTAGGACTCACTTTTCCCTAGCATATTGCTTAGGGCTTCCCTCGACAGGTTTTACCATTCCTTTGTCACCCTCTTTAATCTTTTGACCCCTTGTTATGGCTCATAGATTAGAAGCCTTTCCTTTTTGCAGTATTTGCCTTGGTAATTCAGTGTTCTAGGATATTTTTATTTACCTCACAAAATTTTCCCCAATGGAAGCACCCGTCTAACCTACAGCTTGGGTTTCCTGTCCTCTTAGCATTGGTCAAAGTTTATCAATCAAGTGCAATGCATGCTAGGAGATACCACATGGCATGCTTGATGCAAGGTATATGACAATTGTGCACAACCATTTTATGATTTTAAAAAACCAACCATGTGAGGTGCGGAAAATAACCCTTTCATGAATTTTAACTAAGCATTACGTGCTGCACTGCTTTAGGGACTAGCACCAGAACTTCCGTGCTACTAGTCACCTATATTTAATTATGGAACGATCCCTAAATGCTATGCACAAAGAGGGAAATCAAAATTTGTATATTTTCAGCAATTAGATCGTCGCACAAACTTTATCCCCTCCCCCACCGTTTAGGTTTGCTGTGGTGCATAGGTGTAAATGATTGTTTTGTATCATTTTTGTATGTAAAAAAACTAAATACATACTATAACACAAAGGAAGCGCCAAACTCAAGATTAACCTCATGCTTTGACCTTGCCAAACATTCACGTACATAAATATTATTTTTTCATATTTTTTGCGCGCGAAAACTCCAGTTTTCTTTATTTTTTGCTATTTTTTCTATTTATTATTCATAGAAAATAGGTATTTTCTGATTTATTTGTATTGTGTTATTATTTTGACTAAAAATTAACATTTTCTCCAATTTTATCCCATTTCCATTCCTTTTTCCCAACTCAAAATTAAAAAAAACCACTAATTTCCATAAAAATGACTATAATGATTAGGACCACAGTGACATAGATTGTAGCACAAGGCAACTAAGGTGGGAACTCCAAGAGCTTTATAGAAAGAGCCATTAGGCTTGGTAACAATGGAGGATGGAAAGGACACAACTATGTTAAACATGACCATACTATTGTATATCTTGGTATGTGGTTTCTTATTTTTCTTCTCCTTCAACAATGAAAGAAAGGATGTCCCTTGCCGCTATTCTTCTTTTCCTTCCCATTTGAAGTAAATATAATAGTCATATTCTCTCCATTCAAGAACTACATGAGTAGATGGGTTGCCTTCTTCTCCTTCTTTTCTTCTAAACCATGGATAAAGTTCTCATACTATAGGGTTTGGTTAAGAAGAATCACACACACACACACACACACACACATATGTATGTATATTGTGTATGTATGCACACACACACACACGTATATATACATTTATGTGTGTGTGTGCATAAATTATTATAACGGAAAAGGAATAAAGCTACTTTAGAAGACCAGCTCATGAAGGTCTTTGAAGACCATACCATGCTCAAAATGAGCCTATCAACCCCTTCAGAATTGGAGATCATTGATTTTTTCCCTTACTTTAAAGAAGATATGAGCTTGAGTGTGTTGTTATAGAGTGTTTTTCCAACCTTTTATCCTCTCTTATGGGTAGTTAAATAAATATTTTACTAACTTGTTCTCAAAACACAAAGAAGATGAGCAAGAGGTTGATGTTGCAACCTCAAGAAGAACACTATTGAGCTATTTTGTATGACAGAATGAGGTTGTTTTTCATCTTAAAATTGTATAATAAAGGGATAAGCCATTGAGGAACTTTGTGAGACTTCCATGATGATCATGTGATGCAAATTTTCCATGGTACCATGAGACTCATATAAGGTGAGAATTTATGTATTAATCTTTCATTGTGTAAAATGGGTTTCTTTGTGAGTTCATGTGTTGTTGGCATTTGGCTTTGTGGAAGAGGTGTTTAGAGTGGTGCTACTTATCTTGTATATGGCCATGTAGCAATTAGCTCTTTTTTGGTATCTTTAAAGTCTTGCTAAGGCTTTTGTGAGGGCTTGTGGGCTCTTGGCCTAAAAGAAATTGTTATTATTTTATAGTTCTTTGGGTGGTCTTGTGGAGCTCAATTTCAAGTTTTCTATCTCAACTCAATAGAAGTCATCTTTTTGGCTTGTGTGCCTATTATTTAGTTTTATAATCAACTTTTGTGTTTAGTTCAATGATATAAATGTGATTGGTTTTTGGTGAGGTCAAAACTCTTACTTATGGAGGTAAGACAATTGGCCTATGGGCTCATGGATAATTGTGATTAGCTGTTGCAAGAAGTTCTGATGAAGCTTGCCATATTTCTTGTGATCTATTTATTATCTTTTGGAGCTTTCTAATCCCTGAGGGTGTCTCCCCTATATGAGATGCACCTATTGTATACCAGGAATTTTCTTATAATTCTAATAAGGACATATATCATATGCTTGTGTCCTACACAATAACCCTTGAAGAATGATGCAAATGATACCCTTAAAGATAAGAAAGATTGATTGTGATCCTTTGTCTTGCCTGGTGTGAGTCGTTTTAGACATTGAATCTTGTGATATCTCATCCCTTGCTACTCGTATTCAAGGGTAATGCCATTCTTGCATCTTGATTGGTTGGGTGGGTGATTAGGCAAAGTTAGTGGTTGTAAGTGTGGTATTGGTACCCTTTTCCCATTATGCTACTATCTTATATGAATGAGTTGTGTCTTAAAATATTGAGAGAGGGATGGAGATAAGTGACAACACAAGAGTAGCAAGAGTCCAATTACAAAATAGTATTGAGCACTCTATTTATGAAGATGAGGTACCTTTATAAAGGCATTACAACTAGTGGTTTTGGAAGGTGCTTTTAGTATCTCCAATCACACCTAAGTAGTTTTTCCTAGTTAAATGGAGTAGGTGAAAAGTGAGTTCCTATCTACACTTGTTATAGAGAGTTTCTCCCTTGATTCGTGCATGAAAAGTATAGAATAGAATATAATTGTTCCTAATATATATGGTCCATCTACAATACCCTCTATACATATCACGTGTTTGGATTACCCCCCCCCCCCCCCCCCCCCCCCAATTTAACTCATGATGTAGACAACATTATGCATGACCATCTTTTGCAATAGCTCGATTATCACATTACTTGCAAGGGACATGTGTGTCTCAGAGATGTAAATGGTTTAGTATACTTGCACTTTTAGATAAGACAATTTTAGCCAAGGCCTATATATATAAAGTTACATGTGCTTATAATTATGATTTGCGACAATTACAAAAGCGAGTCCACACTTTGTGTAGTCCTTCATATGTTGAAATATCAAAAGGAGCCTTATTTCTCTCTTTTTATTAAAATTCATGGAAATGGCTTTGTGGCGGGCCCCAACATTAGCATACCATAGGAAAGTTCAAAAGTTTGTTAGGGGTGTTGGTTTAGTGAGTCAACAAACTAAGCACCCCAACAAACCAATCACTTCTTTGTTGTTAGTAACTAACTCATGTATTTAAGTAGGGATTGTCTAGAGAAGGAAGGAAGGAAAACATGAGAGTTGAAGCTCTATTTTATTTATCTTTCTTTTTCCAGTAATTGATCTTTCCCCTTTCTAGCCAATATAATGTGTCTTGTAGATCTTGTTGGATAGGAATTTTATACATAGTTATTGGTGGAGAGAGGAAGCATCACTCATCAGATTTGGTAATCCAAGAGATGAAATTATGATTTCTTATGAATCGTCTATTGTTCAACCTTCTAGCCTAGATTATTCGTTGTAATCTGTTAGTGTAGCATTGCAACAACTATCTACAACCAACCAACAAATTTCTACTAATCAAGCCATTCTATATTTGTTAGCTAATCAAGCTACCTCTTCTTCTTCTTCTTCTTCAACCCAACATAGGAAGGTTCACCCAAAATCTTTTTCTATTCTATAGGATGTAGACATATTATCTTGGTTAGATCCCTTAAAAAATGTTGCAGATGATCATCAATGATGGCAAGAAGGAGAAACATTCAATGAGGAACAAATGGTTTTGAAAGGAATTACATCCACATGGTATATTCAACAACTTGACAAGTTAAAACATAATTGGAATTCTTTCAGGATAGCTATAGTACCAGATTTTGCTCATGACAATGTAGCAAAAAGTGCTCTCCAAAAGATTTAATGAGTGTGAACAAAAGGAGCATGAAACAATTTCTCAATTTATTGTGCATTTGAAGAAAATTGTGATGAGATTTGATATAAAAATGATAGAGCATGTGAAGTTATTTTTTTAATGGCCTAGACTAAGACACGATCTTCGTACAGGGTTAAGTTCAAGGTCTTGAGACTTTTTCATATGATATTTAGATTGCTCAAGGAATTGAAGGAAACCTTCTCAATGACGAAGAAGATATTTTCAACAAGAAGAAAAAAAGATATAGCCAACCTTGATAGTCATTATCCAAAATGCTCAAAGACGATTACTTGGTAAAGATACCCAAGGATAGCCAAAGTGTTTCAATGGTAATGTGTGTGGTCACATATCCAAGAATTGTTGGAAGCCACAAAGACCATGAAATGTAATAAAGAAAGTACGTACAAGATGTTCAACTTGAAGAGCTTTCATTATCAAACAACTCCTAGATGAACGGATGCAAGAAGCGAACCATTCATACATGCAAGCCTCAACATGAAGTTCCCAAAAGTGAATTGTAAGCACGATTAGTGTGCAAACTAATGTTTTGAATGTAGAAGTATTGTTGGATTCTTGAAGTTCTTTTTCTTTTATCAACTCTAATTTAGCAAGCATGATCAAAGCTTATTGATAGCATATTGAAGAAATTCATGATAATGTAATAGTGCAACGTGGACTACAACATGATGTTTGACATGACTATGGAAGAGCCATACAAATAGGAGGGTGCCTAATATACCATGCTAGATTGGATCCATGGAGGATTGAGGGAAGTCGGTAGGTTGAGAGGGACCAATGCTGGCTTTTGGACTCACTATTGCTCACAAAGAAAGCATTTGGAAATTGGATGCAAGTCATGATACTTATCTTGGACATAATCACTTGAAAGTGACTGAATATTGTTTAGAGTGGAAGATACCAAGTGCCATTCTAGAAGGCACCAAAACCTAGAATTGAATTAGAAGATGGGAAGACGGCGTCTGCACATGCCAGTGATGGAACTTCACCCCACCTCACGTTGACGAGGAAGAGAAAGCTACAATAATGCAAAAAGAGATAGTTGAAACATGACATGAGCATTTGACACAAGGCTAAGTCAACACTAATGTTTGACACGAAGCTAAGGCAATAGTAATGTCCCAACTAGTGCAAGGCTGATTAGAAAACTCTAGGGATGTCACAATTAGGGTGCATTGTTTTAGGTCTCCATGGAAGAAGTTGTGCTTTGGGACTATAGCATAATAAGGGCCATATAACATGTTGAAGTGAGCATAGAAAGGGGTGGAACTATTAGTTGTCAATTGTGTAATCATGCCTACATGAAGAATGATCTATTATGGCGACAATCATGGGAGGAAAGTGAAGATGGTTTTGAAGAGCTTTTGGAGTGCCAACAGAAGGATGATTACATGAATACATGATTACATGCCAATCCTAATTATTTTCACCAATTGAATGACTATCACAAAGAACTTTTAATCATTTCCTACATAGGGGAAAAAAAAAAGAAATTCCCTATCAATTCTCTGCTAAAGGATACACATAGGTAGGGAAAGTAATTCATAGGGAAGATGAAACATTTCCTAGTTACAAAAACTAGGGAATCCCTAATTTCTCTAACTTATGTGAATTTTCAAGTAGAAAATTATATACCAAATTTTCAACTAGGAAATTATATAGAGATTGCCTTGGGGGGATCACCTTATAGGATAGTTTAAAAACTTATTTTTTGAATTTTTGTATCATTTATATACCCCATTTGTGAATTTTAGAGGCAATAGTTATATCTTTTCTATAAATTTAAAATTAAAAGAGTGTAACTTCATGGATTTTTTTATATAAATCAAATTAAAGCATGATGTTGGAATACTTTAGCCATGGAATTTTATTTATATCTAAGATGAAAAATTTCTCGCTCCAATAGAACTTGTGTGTGATAATGATTGACTGAGAAGGAGCTTGAATATAAAGGAAAAAAATATGCCATAAATGACAACATATCGATCTACATAAAATGCTCAGATAAACATCATAATGGTCACAATAAAATGTCTAAAGGACCTAGAAATGTCAAATATGAATTAGACTCACACAAGCTAATCAAATTGCTAACATCCTCTCTTAGATCATGGGTGATTTGATATAATAGAATGATATAAAGAAAATGACTCATCATAGTCTATACAACAAAGGCCACCAAAATAGGACCATGGATATCCAAGTAGTGGATGATGAAGCCACCACTAATGTGTTTCAAACAGAATCTAAGTGTCAATGTTGAGCATCTAGTACAAGATTATCCCATCAAAAATGCCTCTAAACATACGTGACCATAGATTCCTTGCCTTTTGTCAAGATGGCCAAAGTGTTGCCTCATATGAGTTCAAACTAGGAGCTAATACCGCTGTGTCAAATAATATCCTATCATGGACTTAGATGTCAATCTTAACTCTAAGATTTCAAAACTTGTCAGACTTCAGTTGGTGTGTTCAGGATGCTCCCTTATAGAACTTGTGTACCTATATATTGATACAGATGAGGCGTACCTACCCCATCTCACCGCCCGCTTACGCATCCTCTCTTGCATTGGAGAGTCATAAGGGATGATTGTATCACTGGTATTGGAAAGCAAGAGGAGACACCAAGTCCTTTTTGCGATCTAAAGAAGATGATCATGTCTATTTCTTGGCCTTGGCCTTTTCTAGGATCAAAGTCTGAGTGTCTAAGAAAGATGATGATTGAGTAGAGGAGTTAGGATCTTGCTTCATCTTCATCTCTGCCTTGAAGCCTCTACCTCTTTTGCAATCCTTGTGAAAATGCCCCTTTTTATCACAATGATAATACTTGGATGGGCCTTCAACTTGTTCTACATGTCACCTCCCTCTGATGCTATAGAGCCCTCACATATGGGATGCTCTAAATCTTCACAACATGTCAACTGCTCCATATACACCTCTTCCGGCAAGTCACAATGCAAGTATACATTCTTGACATCCAATTGCTACAAAATCCAATCTTTGGGTGCTATCAAGACAATCACACATGTTGCCATGCTAGAGACTGGAGTGAATGTCTCTTCATAATATATGCTATATGTTTGAGCATAACCTTTTGCAATTAGTCTAGCATTACAACTACTAACATAACTTTCTATGTTTTGCTTGATTTTTTAAATCTACATATAGCAAATAACTTTCTTGCCCTCAAGCAATGGTACCAAATTCCAAGTCTTATTGGCTTCTAATGCAGCCATCTCATTCATTGCTACATCCTAATAAGCATGACCAATAGCATCCTCAAAGCAAGTGGGTTCAACATTCTCAACTAACATTATCATGTAAGCATAATGGTGAGTTGCATAACCTTCAAAACTAAATCATTTAATAGGGTATCTTACCATGCTAGACCTATGTACCATAGGATCACTCAGTAGAGCCTTTACCTTACCATGTGCTCTTTTTACACCTGGTGTCCTAACTGAAGGAATACCAAGCTCAACATCCAATTTCTCTGAACCATATTGGAATCTCAATCAGATCCCAAATAACTGGTAGATGCATCATTACCATCCGACACTTTCTTATTCCCTTTGTCTTTACTTTCAATACTTGTAGATGCACTTGAAGATGTGGGGCTACTCCTTAGTCGCCCAAACCAAGGGCTAATTGTAGATGTAGTACTAGATGATGTTTATGGTCTACTAAGACTATGATTTTTGCTTTTTCTTTTGCACATAACGATCATGATTATCATAATCACCTAATGTATCACCACTAGATTCATATCAATAGCTTATCTCATTAAAAAAGTATCCCTCCTCACTCTAAACTCACCTATGATGATTGGGTTATAATGACAATACCCTTTCTGCTCTAAAGAGTATCTAATTAAAATATATTTTTTAGCCTTTTGATCAATTTTGTTATGTAGCTCATTTGGTACATGAACATATGCAATACAACTAAACACTTTCAGGTGTGATACATTGGTCATTTTGCTTATAAAGCATTCTTTAGGGCTTATCCCATGAATTATACATGTGGAAGCTATTCATAATATAAACATCAATATGAATAGCCTCATATGAAAAATATTTTGGCATATTCTTTTCAACCATCAATGCTCGTGCAAAATTTGCAATATGTTTATTTTTTTCTTTCTACAATCCCGTTTTGTTGTGGGGTATATTTGTGAGTAAACAGTCTCTTTATCCCATGAGATGTCAAGAAGTCAGTAAACTCATTAGAGAGGTAATATTCTCTTCCATCTGACCTCAAGTACTTAACTGTCAAGTATGTTTCTATTTCAATAGCAGCCTTGGATGTTTTGGAGTGCTCAAATACATCACTCTTTTTTGTTCAAGAAATATATCCATAGCTTTCTTGAACAATAATCAATAAACATGATAAAGTATTTGCTACCACCAAGAGATATATTTTGTGTAGGCCCTGAAATATGTGTATTTACAACATCAAGTATATTTCTACTTATATCTTTCTCATGAGAAAAAGGTTGTCTTGCATGCTTACCAAACTGATATGCTTTATACACTTTATGAAATTTTATAACCCTAAAAACAAGCAAACTTGCAATCAGCCGTTTATACTACATTAATTTCAACCTTTACACATTTGTATGTCCAATATATTTGTGCTATATTTTAATGTATGCAACCACTTCTTTTCTTTTAGTATACATAGCAACATTCATAGTAGGAATTCTAGATTCTAAAGTGAACATTGATGAGCTCCACTTCCTTTTGTGGATCAACTTGCACTTATCATTAGTCTTCTACAAAACAACCTTTTACATTACATCAAAATTGCAACTCTTGCTTTATCATTTGTCCAACCACTAAATTATTTGTGATTAATGGCACATTTAATAAATTTGATAGACTCTTTGTTTGGCCATCATGCAAGAATATATATTTTTTAAATTTCTAAAATTGGATGGCACCGTCTACACATAACCTAGATTTTGTAAATCCCTTTCTTTCCAAACCATTGAGCATGACTCGTCATATGATTAAAGTCACCTAAACTGACAAATCATATATCATCATGTGTCCCATTTCTTGGAACAGTATTCATCATATGCTACAAAACAAACAGATGCTCATGTTGGTCTTCATTTTGTCATGAAAGGACGATGCATAGTTTTGTTGTTGTAATTTACCACTCCTATAGTTATCATCCTTCTTCCTATAAGAATGGGCTGTAAAATGACATGTGTTACAATAATAATGGCAAACAATACCAAAATTGCCAAAACCTCTATTTTATCATCCACCTCTTCCTCTAGAGCTCGTCGTGTCTCTAAAGTTTTCATGGCCTCTTGAAACCTTCATTTCACCAAATGCTCATTTAACTTGTTTTGTTGGTTATCACCAATACTACTATACCACAATCTCTCGAAGAGGATCTACCACATTCCCTTTCTAAACTTGAGTAAAATGCTTGAACCTGTTTACCACTTCTCTCAGATAATTCACCCCACATATTGATCCCTTTGGTAATCATGATAGAGGCCAACTCATCAAAATCTCAAAATGTCTTTCATATATATACAAAAATAGCAAATGATTTCTAAGCCTTCTCTACATAAAACCAAATCAGCAACGTCAAGCATTGTATCAACATTGCATCATCAGTACTTCAATTCACACTAGATATTAGGCCACACTTCATGAATATTTACCTTATTATAGTCATCTCTTGAATTGTCATGAAGGCCTTGTACCCCTTGAATTGTCAACACACTGGTGGTCCCAATAGATCCACACAAGAGAAACCATCCTCTTCATGTAGGTGGTTGATATCCATCAACAGAGTCAGAGTTATAAGAGACTCCAAAATACAAAGATTTTCAACAAGCACATCTAGCTTTAGAGAGTCATATAGTCCAAATTATTGGTCATGGTATACACAATGATTTCAACACAAGAACTATTGAAACCCTAGTAAAACTTAAGAAGGCCATTAAACTTCAGACTCTTCTTGTAGAAAGCCAAGAGTCCATTGAACTGATGCTCCCCTCCATTCTTTATAGTGTTGGCCTCCTTAGCAAGGTGTGTTCTAACGTAGTCTAGGGAATACACAAAAATAAAAGTAGGAAGGAAGACACACTAGCTGCTCTTATGCATAATAGTATTCCCCCATCCCCCTACATGAACATCCTCCTTTACCAGAATTCATGTTGCACCCCCACCCTCCTTTGCGTTCCTAAAAGCATGCAAGGAAAATCCCTTTTTTTCCCACAATGCATGATAATATATATTAAATACTTATTTTTCTCCTTCTCTTTGTTTTTCTCCAAGTCAACTATCATTCACCAATCAAGCATATTTGAATGAAGGTTGAGAGCTTTTTCCCATCCTTGTCCATGTTATCATTCACCACACTTATGGCCACACAACTTACATCCATTGGATCATGTATCGAGGTGTTATCAAGAAAGCCATGAGCCACCTTTCTTGTATATACCGATCATTAACCATTCCTCCTATCCTTCCAAAGATGTAAAGGTACTCAAAAACAATGCTAAAAGCATGTACTCATTAGTCGTACAATGCCACCCATTTCACCATCAACAAATTAGGGCCCTTCATGCATGAGCCTTTATTCATATAACTTAGATCATCTATACAATCAATCTCACTAGCCAAACCAAAATATATAAATATTGTCGCTAACTTCAACTACTCAAAACATCTAACTCATGTCCTTTTTCCTAGGCTTTTCATAAGTGGATGCACAACATCACGATATCCACCCTCTTCGAACCTACATATCCCTTTGATGTGCCGCACTATGTAGCCACCTAGATCAAACACTAATATGATCATGAACTTCTTCTTTTGAATAATCAACCTCCCACTAGGATCAAATAGCCAAGTCATCGGTATATTCTAGAATGCATAACAATTCCAATCTCTAATTCCACCTAGATCAGAAGGCATTGATAGTGCATGACATCCATCATCCATATAGCCTTCCATGACTAATACCCATGAACTCATTAAATCCTCTGAGATCAGAGGGTAGACCAAAATATTAGTGTAATATCCTATATCTTTGAGTCTATGGAGCATCCATCTACGCATTGGTGTATTCATCCAAAGGATATATTTATGTCATACCTTCAACTCTGATAGCATCATCCATCTCTTGCACATTAGCATCAATATGATCCATCATCACATCCCCATTAATAATGTTAGACTTGTCAACCATAGCATTTGTAATAGTATCCTCTAGCATTACATTTGTCAATGCATCTCTATCTTGAGCATCAATCTACATAGCAAAAACATAGAAAAATCATGAATCAAAACCTCTACATAATCATAGCCCTCCCTCTCTCTTATTCAAAAACTATTGTCACTAAAAATCTATCTTTCTATGCCTCTCTCTCATTAATAGATATACATATGTATGTGTGCATGTATTTATGTGTGTATATTGGAAGTCTTAATATGCTCATACACACATGTACACACATATGATTAGTTCAAAGTATAGCCTATGAATATTAATATTACAACAACATGATGTCAAGTTAGCAAAGACGTGCACAATGAGAGATCGAGATCATGATCTCTCTCTCTCTCTCTCTCTCTCTCTCTCTCTCTCTCTCTCTCATTCTGCCCCACAACTAAGTTTGCCAGAAGAAGAGTTTGCGGGACAACTCCTCACATGGAGAAGGCGTCTCCACTTCAAATGAATCTGGTTCTGCCCCGCAATTAAGTTTGCAAGAAGAAGAGGATACCAAAGCAAGCATTCTCAGGCGTCTGGACAAGGAACTCGAGGCTGGGAACGATAGCAAGGCCCTGGCCATCATCCTACTTCTAGAGGCGCTCGCAATGGCGTCAGGGCTTTTGGCTCTACAAGACAGGTCCCACAGAGGTTATACTCTCTTGCAGATTTGCGACTGAATAATATAGAGACAGACTGTCTTTTGTCTCCTGTGGACTCTACACTTGGAGAAGTTCGAAGGAATCTACAAATTGCTGTAGCCTTGGGTGGCTTGGTTATGTGGCAGACATTGCAGCTAAATCAAATTCAAGTGCTTGGCATCTTACTTGCCCTTACTCTAGCATCGTGCATAGATCTGCACGAGGCAGGACATTTCTTGATTGCTTATCTATTGGGAGTTCTTCCAAAGGGTTACACATTGTCAAGCTTAGAGGCATTGCAGAAGGAAGGCTCTTGGAATGTGCAAGCTGGGACAACATTTGTGGATGTGCAGTTTCAGAAGGAGGTGAAAAGTGGGAAACTTTCTTCATTGAAGGTGGTCTCTCTGACATTCAATGGGTCTATCGAGGGGGCTTTTTCCTTGTGAGGCGACATGCCACTCGAGCTTCATAACGTGGAGCTTCTAATCAGCCAGGCTATCAAGGAGGTGAAGAAAGATTTCAAGAAGGATGCGGATAATGCCTTGAACCAAGAAACCCGTCGGCTCCATGAGAGGATCCGGCGACTAGAGGAGATGGTGAATGGAAGAGAAGAGGGATCTCAAAACCGACCTGGACAAGCTACAAACGAAAGTGTCACATCTACGGGAGGCAAGAGAGGACGCGGATTTCAAAGCGGACCTCCGAGAGGCTATCATGAAGGAATGACGAGAGGACCTCCAGGTATGCATTAAAACCGAAGTTGAGGCTTCAAGAGAGGGATGGGAGGAAAAAATCAAAGCAAACATGAAGGAAGAATTAGAAGGGAATAAGGAGGGGTGGATTGAGGTAGTGAAGAAGAACATTAAGAAGGAGGTGCAGGAAGAAAATAAAAAGGAGTAGGTAGTCCGCGTTCAGGAGACCTTAGAGGAGGAGAGGCTTAGGAACGCGCGTAGATTGAACATGCGTATTATCGGGCTCCCCGAAGGGGCCTCTTCGGAGGAGGACGCACGCGGGCTATGCACCCGACTAGGGTACACGAGCATGCCCTTTACTCAGGCATGGTGTGCAGGACGAGATACTACCAGGGTCAGAGCTCTGATATTACATATGAGCACACCGGAGGACAGAGCCACTTTCTTTCGGAAGCAGATTTCGCTCCGAGGGATGACTGGGGCTCCCATCTTCATGGATGAGGACCTGACTCAGATGCAGATTGCACACGGACGAGCATGCATGCCACAGATACTCCAAGCACATAGAGAAGGCCGTAAGGCCTTCTATCAAGATGGCCGGATTTTGATAGATGGACGCCCCACCAAATAGGGGGGCGTGGCCTATGAGACGGGGCAAAGGACTGTACAGGAGACCCCGATACGTGTGGCAGTTTGGAACTGCAACGGCTCCCTATGGTCACGACCGGACAGACTTGAGGAGATTTTACCCGACCATGATGTTATATGCCTCACAGAGACACATGAGAGCCCAGAGAGAGGGCTTCCACGCATTACAGGATTTGAGTGGGTATCTGCATACCGGGCTACTACTAGGCAAAGCACATCTAGGGGCTTAGGAGGGGTGGCAGTTCTATTCCATCAGGGGATACAAAGACATATCCAGTTAGTGAGACGAGATGAGGAGGCCAGTTACATATGGATCAGAGTGCAGATAATAGATGAGAGATGGATCTATATGGCAGTATGCTACTTTTCACCACGAGGGTCCAGATATGCTACTACGCAGGGTGATATTCATGCCAGAGATTCCCCCTCCCCTTATTCATAGCTCTCAGAGAACATTATTCTATATTCTAGTTTGGGTGAGGTCTTCCTTATGGGGGACTTCAACGGGCGCATACAGAGTCGACAGTGTGAGAGTTTTGATATGGAGCAGCCAGAGATCATGAGAGCATTAGACCCTGAGGAGTTGGGGATTAGTAGGGAGTCAGCAGATACTGGGCCAGACGCCATAGGGTATGGAGGGCATTTACTTGAGCTTGGTAGTATACATCATCTCGTTATTTATAACGGGATGGCACGATGGCCATATTCAGGAGGTCTTACATGCTTCCCACATGGGGGGGCAAGAGTACTGTAGATTATGTGCTCGGACCGATCGATGGGATGCATACTATCGAGTTCTTCGGCCTTGGGAGACTTCCACTCGGTGCCGATCACACCTTTCTTAGTTTCTCACTCCTCACCTCATTACCATCACCACCTGCAGATATCATACGCCACATGCATACTACCATACACTTCACTCATGAGCTCTCACATGTTTACTCACAACATCTGGAGGAGCACATCACGTCACTTGATCCATACGCACCCCCCTCGGACCGGTACCATGCCACAGAAGAGGTGGTATGATGATGAGTGCAGAGATCTACGTCGATAGCTACGCAATTTGGAGGCCAGAGGAGAGATCACACACAGACAGGTGCAGAGACGCATGCACCGCTTGACCCGCTGTAAAAAGCGGGAATGGGAGGAGGAGAGATATTGGGATATATACCACCTTCTTATGAGCAGAGATTGTGCAGAGGCATGGAGGTAGATCAAAGAACCACGCTCACCCACACCGATACATGACCCTGCAGTATAGCATGGATACGCACAGAGTTTATATCATGTACCCGCACAGCCGCTGATACCCACACCATGTACACCAAGACCGAGTATTTCATCCTTTTTCACCACTAGTATGGTGAAACATGCTATCTCACGGTTATAGCATGGCCGCGCTCGAGACCAGTTTGATCTTCAGATAGAGCATATTATATATGGCAGAGACACAATGGCTCCACTCATTGCTCACCTCTTCAACCGTACATTGTCTGAGGGGTTCCCTGACTCGTGGACAGAGCACACCATAGATCCTAACACATATAGGACCATCATGATTGGGCCAGTTTTGGCCAAAATTTATGGCACGATGATGGAGGAGGAGCTCAGCACGCTAGCAGAGAGAGAGTGCATGCGCACACCCCGGATAGGCAGGGTTCAGACGGGCATTTTCTACCATAGACCACATCTTCACTCTCCGTTGTCTGATCGACCAGACACGAGTGAAGAAACAGATATTGTACTGTTGATTTGTGGATTTCCGCAAAGCCTTTGACATGGTTTCGAGAGAGAGGATTTTCAGACGCCTACTTGATCTGGGGGTGGATGATGACATGATGTGGGGTATTTATGCACTATATGAGCGGGTTACTGGTAGAGTCAGATGTCCGGGAGGTATATCAGATCCCCTTGTGAGCACCATTGGTGTGAAACAAGGATGCCCACTCTCACCGACTTTGTTTGGGCTATACATTGATGAGATAGCAGAGTTTATTCAACAGCGAGCCAGTGGAGGTATAGATCTCAGTGGAGCCACAGTTCATGTCTTACTATATGTAGATGACATTGTGTTGGTCTCAGACTCAACTCAGGATTACAGCAACATTTATTAGCATTGGATGATTTTTTCATATAGAGAGGCATGACAGTGAACCTTGGTAAAACCAAAGTTCTTATATTCCATACATCAGCTCAGATAAGCAGACAAAGTATTTTCATGGTAGCAGGAGGGAGTATTGAGGTCACTGGATCATATGTATATTTGGGAGTCACCTTTACAGCAGCTTCAGGGACTTTCTCGATGACACAGGCAGCTCGTAATCGCCTTACTAGAGGATACTCAGCATTGGCTCTTATGGAGCGACAGTGTCATCAGGCACATTTCCAGGAGCCCCGCACCAAGGGGTGGCTCTTTGATACTCTAGTCACTCCAGCACTGATGTATGGAGCAGCTATATGGGGGCCAGGCCTTGCCGATTATGTATGGACATTGATGGAGAGACCTCAGGTGATCATGATATCTAGATTGATTCGCAGCAAGGCCTCAGTCCCACATGACATTGTGCGAGCAGAGCTTGCCACACCACCCATGCTAGTCGAGGCATTATTTCAGATAGTCTGCTTCCTACACAGATTTCAGGATATGGACAGAGATCGCATTGCATACAGAGCATATATGGCATCTCAGGAGATGGCTTGAGCGGGGGATACCACATCATGGTATGCACAGACTAGAGCTTGGTTTGACACAGACATGGGCTGGACATTGATAGACTCCCACCTCTTCTATATGATACTCAGGCTCCCACTTACACCCTCTCTCTCTCTGAGAGGAAAAGAGTCATCAGACAGGAGATATGGCATATTTATATACAGAGGACATGGGTCAGCCCTGCACAGCCACTGCCATCGAAGATGGCACATTATTATACACAATTCTTGAGCATATCAGAGCAGGGATTCATAGAGATTCCGAGATATATGCAGATCTATATGCCACATCGATTGAGAGTTCTTATTAGACAGCTCAGGGTATCATCACATCAGCTTATGATTGAGAGTGGCAGAGCCAGTGGCATCCCACAGGAGGAGAGGATATGCCCCCTTTGCAGATCAGAGGTGGAGAGTGAGGACCATTTTGTTCTCAGATGCTCGGCATACTCAGAGTTGAGATCTAGATACACATTGAGCAGCTCACTTCATGGATGTATGACTGATATGGATTAGAGATCATTTGGCCATTTTCTGGGAGAGGCATGGCACATCAGAGAGCAGAGCACATAGCGGGTCCCAATCAGAGAGGGGCCCACCCAGACGACTATTACACAGTTCTTTCAGACAGACAGAGTGAGAACTACTGTACCAGCCTCCAGCCAGACCTCCGACCTCACACTATAGTAGGCTGAGGACCATCGTACCCGACGCCGCACGAGGATCCCTGGGTTTCGGACCCCACAGCCACACCGACAGGAGATCCGGAGGATTCTTGATCTACATCGACAGCAGACTGAAATTAGTTTGCTCTTTCTCCAGCGCCGATGTACCACATCCTGCATCTAGGAGGGATCACCTGCTATTAGTGACTTCGATGATTGCTACTACATCCCAAGATAGTATATCTCCCTGCATCTTCTACATATACACATCGCACCACTTTATCACAGCCGATAGTTGTTCTCCTATCACAGCCGACATTTGTTCCCCCTTTGTAGCCATTATCTAGAGTCCCAGAGCTACATACACACATACACATACACGACACTTATCACACTCACAGCACCGTATTTTCAGTTTCCAGCTTTTAGCTTTTCATTCAACACTTTTATTTTGGATAGCTGGACCTCATCACTTGTATCACAGTTTGTCTCATAGGCTAGTTTTGGTCTTTAGAAGACGTTAATATAACTTTCTTTCTTTCTCTCTCTCTCTCTCTCTCTCTCTCTCTCTCACACACATTAGCCATATTGATTGAACATGGAATTTATACTTGTTTTCACCAATCAATATCCACCCTTGCCACCACAACAAATAATTCACAAATGTGTAAGCTTTAATAATGATTTTAAAAAAAACCAATGTTTAATGAGGTTACTAGAGCCATGTATAAAGAAAATTGTCTAGTGAGTATTCATAATGGATACAAATGTAGGCTTGTTTATACAGCAACCCATGCTTACCGAAGAGAAATTACAACTATTATTTGGAAAGAGAAGAACTTTTCCAACATCGCCCATTGTGTGACTAGCAAAGCATGAACTCTGCTAATTCTTAGAGAAAATGAATTTTATTTTATTGAGAAAATACAAACATACCTTGCTTTGGTTAGCTATGATCAAGTTTATAATAATCTTTTACTATCATTATTTGTCAATTTGTGAAATAATAGTACACTTGCAAAAGGTCAATGTAATACAAATCTAAATCCGCGGTGTGATCATGGAGGTGATCCACCCGTGCAAAATATCCTTAATTAAATCCTTTAAGAATCAATCACAAAAAAGGCATCCATGCCTAATATCATTTTCCAAGAAAACATTCCTTTATTCCCATGGCAACTTGTCATCATCGACCCTTGCCATGCATTTACCATAAATCACAAGCACTTGGAATAATCATCTAAACAACAACTAACAACCAGTTGAATGTAAAAAGCATTTAGGATGTTGTTCGATCAACCAACAAAACCAATTGCATTCTTTCCAAACAATGCAAGAATAGATGATATAACATTTCCATCGTATATTTCCTCTCCCCCTTGGGATCTAAGAGCAATACTATGCAAAAATGTTTCTTAACACTTCCTTCCTTTGGCTAGGGCATATGCTAAGGGTTCAAACACTATTCATGATGTAAGTTCTATAGGTCACTAACCTTGATTGATACCCCAACCCTGATTTTGGATTGGCAAAAGTCATCATTATCCGACGGATCTCAAGACATCTAGTTTTAACCCTTACGATTAATTTCTTGTACTAGCTCTTAGTCAAGTCATGAGGCAAATAGGAAATTATCCTCATATATCAAAATATGTTATAGGCATAATGTGTTAATACTTGATAAGATAAGTGAGAGATTATCTCAAGTAATTAGACTCGAATAGGCATTGCCTTGAGCTAGAATCTAGTTTTTCTTAATATTTGGGCTCTTAGGCTAAGTACTTTTGAAGTATCTAAACTAGTACTTTCTATTCATGATTCTTAATGTCATATTATTTTAGCAATTATGCTATTTATAACCCTTGACTATGCTTTAACCTAGCACTTGTATGCACAATCTTTTAATATCGTTCTTTTAATGACTATATCATTCATAACCCTTGACTAATTCTTCCTTGTGATTGCTCTATCAACGAATAAGCCATATGCAGGTGCAATTAACTTTCCTTAATATATGCACTTCACAAGCTCCATCTTACGAATATGTGAGATGAAATGATCTATACTCGTGTATCATAGTATGGGCCTAATGTATCTCATATGAGAATCAAAACAAGCATCTATCAATTTGGAAATACATTACTTACGGCCGGAACCGCAATTGGATTGACGGTGATGCCTTCGTCTGAAGCTTCGTTGTTGGTTATGGGATTGCCATCCACATGTGACATTTTTCGCTTGGGGGGCCATCGTCCGTAAGTAGACTCAAGAGATTAAGAAGGCAGAATAGATTCGAGATGGGAGAGTGTAAGAGAAGATGGATTGAGCTAACTCTCTTCCTTGCAGCCTCTCAGGGTGACTCCTCTCTCTCTCTCTCTCTCTCTCTCTCTCTCTCTCTCTCTCTCTCTCTCTCTCTCTCTCTCAAGCTCTCTCTCACAATGTCTTGGACATGTATCCTTCTCTCTACCTCTCTCTTATAGCCTCTTGGGGTCTCCTTATGCTCCTTGTGCCTCCCCATGCCTCATATTTATAGTGGATTAGAGAAGAGGGCTTGTGGTTGAGAAGTGGAGCTCTTTGTGGAGGGGGATATTCTTAGAAAGATCAGTGATCTAATGCTCAGATCATAAATATGATGGTTCCATTGGCTCCGAAAGGGCGGGGGGGTAAAACCCTAAGACACTTGGTTAGAAAGCTTTTAGTTCACTCCCTCTTTTCTGTGTTCGAAGTGTTGTTTTCTGTCTGTAGACTACGATCGCGGCACGTGTGATTTCGGAAATCCCTCTATTTATTTTTTACATGCTTGATTCAATGTATCGAACCTATGTTCTCCCAACATACTACCTCTTCTTCACACCCTTTTCTTTATGACATACACATGTCTTGATTTATGACCTTTGTCTCTCTTTGTGCTGTTTGCTCAAATCATAGTAATTAACAAGCCCTGTGCAATTATCATTGCCACACCACCTATACCAATTAATAGAGAAAAAAGGCCAAGCAAGACTTGCTACTCCCACTCCCTTATAAAGATTGAGGGTCCCACACAATCATAACACCTAGGGGGCTTTAACCCCTATCCCTACCCCACTTTACAAACTCAAGGCACCTCAAGGGTAGGACATCTCAAGAACATTGGTAGACATGTCATCCTAAGCTTTGCATTGCACCTCCTCAAGCATCAATTGGATCCTCGAGTGTGAGAAAATATTCCAAGCTTGCATGGGGTTCCTCAACTCATCTCCTAGTTGCATCGACACATGCACAAAAGTGAAAGAATGTAAATGATGTATGTAAGTGAGAGAAGGCCTCTCTAAGCAAATGTAGAAGGAGAGTGTCCAAAAAAGGCTATGTATAAAAATTGGAAAGTGAATGGATAAGCTCATTCTTGTGGTGTGCAATCTTGTGAACTTCTTACTTATTATTTGAGAGAGAGTTGAAGAGAGAGAGAGAGAGAGAGAGAGAGAGTGTGTGTGTGTGTGTGTGTGTGTTTGTGTGTGTGTGTGTGTGTGTGAGAGAGAGAGAGGGAGAGGTAGAGGTAGAATGAGGGACTATTTGGAGAAGCTCTTGATTCTCCCTCCTCCTCCTCCTCCTCTTCTCATTTTTATTATTTATGGAGCTTGCATGGCCATTGAGGGAGAGGAGGTGGACTTTTTTTGACTCTATTACAAGGATCATGGAGTCATTGATGAGCCTTCCATGAATAGACTACAATGAGAAGGTAAATTCATGAGTTTTTTCCACTCCTTGGAATAGTTGCAATTGTTAGGTTGGAGGTAGCCATAGTTGCACTACTTGAAACACTTGAAATAATAAGAATTTTGTAAGCCTAATGGTCTATCATGTAAGAGCCATGGCATATCTTCAACAGTTTCCCTCTAAATGAAATTGGCAAAGAACTTGCAGCCTGGATAAAAGAAAGAAAAGGAAGAAGAGGAAGCTCCACTTGAAATTATAAAATTTGTCATCCATCAAGAACGGCATGTTTCGCTTAAACATTGTGAAGAATATTGGACATTAGTCTTCGAGCAAGAAGATGCAACCTCCCTCTTGTCATAGTCAAACAAGTCCCACTCCACCTAATACTAGCCATGTTGTAATAAATTGATGGAAGCTATGTTGGCTTTCTTGCATGCGTAGAAACCTATGAACTCCCAATCCTTCTACGTTGGATTCACCCTTTTGATGTAATTACCTTTTACTTTTAATACAACCAACACACATTTCATTTAAAGAAAACAAAAAGAAGAAAAATAAAAGGAAAAAGGGTAGCTTAGATTGGTGTTGTATGGGAAATTCCCACCAAGTGAGAGTTCCATGCTAATAGCAACACTAGAGAGAGAGAGAGAGAGAGAGAGAGAGAAGAGAGAGAGAGATAAGGGGAATCAAACCAACTATGGCAAAGAACTCAAAAGGAAATGGCTTTAGCAGAGTGGGAGGAGTAGCAGCAAGGGTGGGCAATAAGGCCTTCGTAATGCTGGAGGTGGAAGGAATTGGGCGACAGGGGTGACGGCAACCCATGCATTGCATGGGACAAAGAAGGCTAGTAGCAGCTAATCATGGCGACCACCTCTCACGCCCTCATCTTCTTTCACAGATGGCCTCCTCCTCCTCACTTGCCCACTTGCCTCTCTCACCCCTTCTTGGTGCCTCTCCCACCATCTCTCTGCCATCACCTCCCTTGCCCTCTCTCCCTCTGGCCTCACCTTTGCTTCTAGTTCCCTCAATCACTTAGTCAAGCTCTTCTCCTATCTAGTTTTTTTTTTCCATCATCTCCCTGTAGTTTTTCTGATGAATCTCTAATGGCAATTCAGAAGAACTATGCTCATTCTATATCTTTCCTTCGCAAAACTTCATTTTTTGGAAACACATGTAGATCTATATTCACAACATGCAAATTTTGGAATGACATTGTGTTGCATTAGATGTTTACCAACTATGACTATTTCGCTCTTTACTCTCTAAGTGCTTTTAGGCATAGCAACATTTGTTTCATTAAATTTCTATTTTCTAGAAGTATATGCAAAATTATTTATGGACATAATGCTACACGAGAGAAATTCTTTCATGCATTGCAACATTTCACTCACAAAATATTTTTTTTCTGGAAATCTATGCAAATTTCTTTTGTGGACACAATGTTGCACCAAATGTTTCCCAACACTCGTAGTCTCACTCTTTACTCTCTAAATTCTATCAGACATTGCAAAATTTCATTCAAGTTCTTGTTTTGTGGAACTAAATGCTTCTCTGTGAAGATTTCTATTTACAACATATAGATTTCTTCAGAGACACTACATGGCATGAGATCTTCTCTAGCAGTCACAATTTCATTCTTTTGTCTCTTCACACCTTCAAACTAACACAGGATTGCATGAATTCTACCATGGAATGAGTTCATGGCTTAGAGCCTCAGACACAAGATCACATTAATTTTTATTATGTTAACCAATTTGTTTGACTCAGGATGGCCCTTGTCCATTGTAGAGATTGAGTTGCAGAGTGAGTGTTTCTCATAGCCTTCCTCTTTTTTTTTCTCATATGGAGAGTTCCAAAGCACTTACTCACTTTACTTTTCCCATCCATGCCGTTTCCTTCAGTTCCATAGGCTCTTTGCTTGTAGCAGGAGGAGAGGATGATGGCATCAAGATTATCAATACCATTGATAGCTCTATTGTGCTAGTCCTTAACGGCCACAATGCACCTATCATTAGCCTTGCACTTGACCCCAAAAATGAGTTTTTGGCATTAGCTCTGCTAGTAGTGATGGCTCTATCATGTGCTGGTGCCTCTCATCTATCAAGAAAATCCACACATTGTACCATGCTACACCCTGGGAGGAATGAAATTGCTTAGCATCCAAAGGGAGATGTCTTGGTAGTTCTTGGCACAAAAAATGGTATGCATGTGATTATGTATGATCGGGATACAGGTGAAAAGGTCTTCAACCTCAAAGGTGGGCATTCAGCTTCAGTTGGCTCATTAGTCTGGTCACCAAATGGCAAATACCTTGCAACCGCATGAGGTGACAATCACGTCATCATATGGGATGTGGATAACATACAAGACATATACTGCCAGAAGTTTGAATCTCAAATTTGCAGCTTAGTGTGGAGACCGAAAGGAAATGCTTTAGCCATTGGTGACTTGGATGGAAAATTTGTATTTGGGAACCTATTGTTCCATCTCACATGACCCTACCTAGTAGTGATTCTAGTTTTCCTTTAGTTATTGATAGAGAAGTGATGCTGCACTTCAGTGATGATGGGGAGGATGGAGAGTAGCTTCACAGTGAGGAAGAAGGTGGATCTTCACCTGATAGAAGACCCAATCCTCCTTCACATCCTGATTTAAGAAAGAAGGAAAAGAGCAAAGGTCATGATAGGCTCCAATAGTCATTCTCTAGTAAGGCTGAGGCTCTGCTCCAGAGTAAAAACATAAGCTTCTCATCTGGAGTCACTATAGGTGGACATTGAGTGCCTGCATTACAAAATCCTTTTCAGCCTCTGCTCTGATTGTGTATTCATTTCATGTGATGCAATTCACAATATTCAATGTGGTAGAACAATGGAGAAAAGTGTTGGAAGGGCCATTGCCCTTGAGTCCTTGCTCTCACCTTACTTGGCTGGGTTTTAGCGACACTGGTTTTCTTAGCTCATATGATTCCAAGGTGCTAATTATTGGATCCATTCCAAAACTGATCATTTCTAGATTTTAAACCTAAGCTCTTTTAGGCAATGAGAAAGTTGTCTAGTAGATTGGATAATGAGAAAGCATATATATGTGCATAGAGACACTATTGAGCCTCTTTCTATTCCTTGTGCAGGTCTTTCTTGATACTTATTTGTGCTGTCTTAAAGGGCTTTGATGCAATGTTCAATACTCTTGAAGAAAAGCTAGAAAAGTACCTGAATCGGTGGGAGGAATATTGTTGAACTAATTGCTTCACATCTCTAGTTGAATCTTCAGCTATTAAAAAGGTGTGCAACTGAACTGCAAGCTTGTTATCACTCTACTTTCCCATTTTCAAAGCTACAATTAACCTTTGTGCATGGTTATGATTTCTTATGCCAATATGTGCTGGTATAGTGTTTGTCAGGCAGTTTGCTGGAATTTACAAGCTTTTCTTTTCTCAATAGAATTCTTCTTTGCTTAAGAAGGAGACACATCATCTAGACATTGTATCAGAAGAGGAGCAATTGGATGCAAAACAACTTGAATAAGTTTGTAGTGAGCTACACAATGTATGCTAATGTTTTATGTTCAAGGCCAGACATGCACCTTGCAAGTTTCACTATATACATATGACTACACATGATTTCGTTGTGCTTTTCTCAAACACTCTGGTTGGTATATGTGTGATAGGCTGGGAAAGAGTCAATAAGAATACGCAGGGAGTTGCGCAACTTGGAAAGATTTTTAGCTATAAAGAAAAAACATGAAGATGCTCTGTAGGATGCTGTAGTGTAGCTTAAAGGTGAGGAGCATCATGACATGCTAGAAGGTACAAATTTGTGACATTTTATCATAAGCCATAGTTTACATAAGGGTTGCAGACACATGGGTTTTGTGAGGCTTCTGTCTTGGAGTACATAGAGCTTTGGATGCTGAGAATGAAGTTGATGATTAGTATAGAAATCTTGGAAGTGAACTGGAGAGAGAGAAAGAGGAGAGAGAAGACGACAGAAGAGAGAGAATAAGTGCAAAAGTGAGAGAAAGAGGGTCATGAGGAGAGAGAAATACTAGAATAGGAGAGAGAAAGACATGAAAGAGAAAGAAGCCATTGAAGCTGAGAGCAAGGTGAAGAGGAGAAGGAAAATACTGTATTAATGTGTCAAAGATGAGAAAAAATTTACATGTCCTCTCCTTTTATAACAATGTCAGTGTGACATGGCATCAATATTATTTACACACTAAATCCCTATTCTTCCTAGCTTCTTACAATCCATCCCATCCCAAAGTTTTTTGCTCTGAGTCAGTCATTATCACATATAGGTTCTATTGGAGGGAGGGAATATTCATCTTAGATCATAGTGAAAATTCAATGGCTAAAGTATTGCAGCATCATGCTTTAATTTGAATTGTATACAAGGGGCCATGAAAATGCACTCTCTTTGAAATTTTTAAAATGGGGTTTTAAACTATCCTTTGAACGCACATGATATAGAGGGCTTCTATACTGCGATCCCCCTGAGAGCAAGGGTAGATTGATTACAAAATAAAGTAGAGTTCATCACATGTTCACTTTAGATGCTAGAATTCCTACTATGAATGATGTTATGTAAACTAAAGGCAAATGAGTGATTGCAAACATTAAAATATAGCACAAATATATTAGACATACAAATGTGTGAAGGTTAAAATTAATGTATTTTAAAGGGCTGATGACAGGGTTTCTTGTTTTTAGAGTTACAAAATTTCATAAAGTGTATAAAGAATGTCACTTTGGTAAGCAAGCAAGGTAACATTTTTTGCATGATAGAGATATGGGTAGAAGTATACTTGATATTTTGAACACACATATTTTGAGGCCTACACAGAATATATCTCTTGGTGGTAGAAAATACTTTATCATGTTTATTGATTATTGTTCAAGAGAGCTATAGATATATTTCATGAAGAAAAAGAGCAATGTATTTGAGCGCTTTCAAACTTTCAAGGATGCTATTGAAATAAAAACATACTTGAAAGTTAGTGCTTGAGGTCAGATGGAAAATGAAATTATCTCTCTAATGAGTTCAATGACTTCTTGAGGTTTCATGGGATAAAGATATTGTTTACTCACAAATATATCCCATATAAAAATGGGATTATTGAAAGAAAAAATAAATATATTACAGAAGTTACACGACCATTGATGTTTGAAAAGAATATGCTAAAATATTCTTGATATGAATATATTTATATTGATGTCTATATTATCAATAACTTTCATAGCTATAGTTCACGGCATAACCCCTAAAGAATTCTTTATAAGCAAAAAGCTCAATGTGTCACACCTAAAAAAGTGTTTGGTTGTCTTGCATATGTTCATGTGAGTGATCCAATGGTACACATGTCTAGTACGGCAAGGTACCCTATTAAAATACTTGGTTTTAAAGGCTATACAACTCATCATTATGCTTATATGATAAAGGTGGTCGAGAATGTTGAGTCCACTCTTGCTCTAAGTATGCTATTCGTCATGCTCATTAGGATGCACCAATGAATGAGATGGATAATTAGAAGCCATATACGACTTGGAATTTGGTACCATTTCCTGAGGACAAGAAAGTTATTGGCTATAAGTGTATTTATAAAATCAAGCGTAATGCAGATGGTTATGTTAGTAGGTATAAGGATAGATTGATTGCAAAAGGCTATGTTCAAACATATAGCATAGATTATGAAGAGACATTCACTCCAATTGCTAGGATGACAAGATGTGTGATTGCTTTGATAGTAGCCAAAGATTGGAGTTTGTATTAAATGGATGTAAATAATTCATGCTTGCATAGTGAGTTGTAGGAAGAGGTGTATATGGAGCGCCCAACAGGTTATGAAGATTTAGAGCATCCCAGACATGTGACGCCTTTATAATGTCAAAGAGGGGTGACATCCAAAAAAAGTTGAAGGCCCAGACAACTGTTATCATTGTGATAAAAAGGGACATTTGTACAAGGATTGCAAAGAGATAGCGGCTTCAAGGAAGGCAAAGATAAAGATGAAGCAAGATCCTAATGCCTCTACTCATCTCTTTCTTAGACTCTGACTTGAATCATGGCCAAAGCCAAGGCCAAGAAATGGGCATGCTCATCTTCTTGAGACCACAAAAAGGGCTTGGAATCTCCTCTTGGTTTCTAATATCGATTATGCAATCATCCCTTATGACTCTCCAATGCAAGAGAGGACGTGCAAGTGGGTGGTGAGATAGGACAAGTATGCCTCATCTATATAGATATATAGGCACACAAGTTCTAGAAAGGAGCATCCCTAACACATCAACCGAAGTCTGACAAGTTTTGGAATCCTAGAGTTAAGATTGACATCTAAGTTCATTCGCTATTATGTGATAGAGCAACATTAGCTCCTAGTTTATGCTCATATGAGGCAACACTTTGGTGATCTTAACCAATGGCAAGTAGTCTATGGTCATGTATGTTTAGAGGCATTTTTAATGGGATAATCTTGTACTAGACGCTTGACATCAATACTTAGATTCTCTTTGAGAAACCTTAATGGTGGCTTCATGACCCACTGCTTGGATATCCGTGGTCCTATTTTAGTGGTCTTTGTTGTATGGACTATGATGAGTCATTATCATTGTATCATTCTATTATATCAAATTTCCCATGATCTAAGAGAGGATGCTAGCAATCTGATTAGCTTGTAAGAGTCTAATCCATACTTGACATTTCCAAGTATTTTGGACATTTTATTGTGACCATTATGATGTTTATTTAAGCATTTTATGCAGAATCATCGATATGCTGCCATTTATGGCATATTTTTTTCATTTATATTCAAGCTCCTTCACAGTCAATCATTATCACACACAACTTCTATTGGAGAGAGAAAGGGTCGTGAGTTTAGAGTGAGCAGGGATGTTATTTTTAATTAGATAAGCAGTTGATATGCATGTAGTGGTAATACATTGGATGATGTTGGTGATCATAATAGTTATGTGCAAAAAGAAAAGCAAGAATCATAACCTTAATAGACTAGAAACATGTATTTCCAATGTATTTGTGCTATATTTTACTAATTACAATCACTCTACCTTTAGTATACGTAGCAATATTCATAGTAGGAATTCTAGCATCTAAAATGAACATATGATGAGCTCTACTTTATTTTGTGATCAATCTGCACTTATAATTAAAGTCTTCTACAAAATAACCTTCTGTACTAAATCAAACCTGCAACTCTTGCTTTATCATTTGGCCAATAGACACTAAATTATTTTTGATTGATGGCACATGTAATACATTTGAAAAACACTTTTTTTGGCCATCATGAAAGGACAAGGGAATCTTTTCAATGTGTGAAACTCGATGGCATGAATCATCACCAGTCTACACATAACCTAGATTTTGTAAATCATTTATCTTTCTAAACCATTTAGCACGACTCATCATATTATTAGGGTCACCAAAATTGACAAATCATACATCATCATGTATCCCCTTTCTGGTAATCGTATTCATCATATGCTACATAATAAACAAACACTCAATTTGGTCTTCATTTTTCATGAGAAGACAATGCATGGTTTTCTTGCTGTAACTTACCACTATTGATATCATCCTTCTTAGCATAACAATGGGCTGCAAGATGCCGTGGTTTACCATAATAATGACACACAATACCATAATTTTGAGAACCTCTATTCTATCATCTACCTCTTCCTCTAGTGCTCCCCCTATCTCCACAATTTTCATGGCCTCTTGAAACTTTCATTTCACCAAATTTCTCATTAAACCCATTTTGCTAGTTATCGCCAATGCATCCATACCAATGCCTCTCAAAGAAAATCTGCCATGTTCCCTTTCTAAACTCGAGTAAAATTCTTGAACTTGTTTATCACTTCTTTCAAATAATTCATCCTACATATTGATCCCTTCAGTGATCATGAGAGAGACCAACTCATCAAAATCTTGAAATGTCTTTCATATATATATATAGAAATAGTAAATGATTTCTAAGCCTTCTGACTATTAAGGCCATCCAAAGTAGATAAAATGAAATCATCATCATTAACCATTGTATCAATCGTTGCCAAAGCATTTGCAATGCTCATCGCCTTCAAAATATACATATTAATTGACATTTTCCCTTTCCTCAAAGTATTCAACTCTTGCTTGAGTTAAATCTTCCATGCCTTCGTATTTATTAAAAACATGTTTTATTAAAATGGTCTAAGTTGCATGTGAAGTTTATCCATTTCTGATATATCTCAACATAGTATTATCAATCACTATAGATAGCCAATACATCACCTTTTTGCCTTTGCATTCATTCTTTCCATGCTTTTAATTCATTTGTGGTCGTAAGGTTACTCAGTTGTGGCTCTTGTGTTTTACCTGAAACGAACTCATAAAGGCCCTTTCCAATAAGAAATTTTGTCACACGAAACTTCCATGATAGATAATTGTTCTTGTCTAGCTTCTCAATGATGGGATTTTCATTATTCTTTATCAACATCACATAATTGATTCAAAATAGTATGCAAGTCTTCTGTAACCTTTCACAAGTGCACATCAATATACTAAGTAGTCTTTTTAATTGACTACTCAATAGTACATTGAGTATGTAACATTGATTATGTAACTTGTTTGCATAAAAAACTTGTGTTTGATTCCTGCAAAACACCTCAAAACTTACAAATTCGAAATCTGTAACCTATGCATTCATTTTTGGTCCATCAAACAAAAAATGCAATATATCCTAAAACTATTGTTCGCAACCTATGCATTCATTTTCGGTCCATGCAACAAAAAATGCAATATATCCTAAAACTATTGTTCGCAACCATACAGATTTGAAATGAGGCCCAAAACAACCTTGGATGGCCAAAAACATAACAAGACTATCTTATAGAATATAAAATGCTTTTTCTGCACACCAAATCTCATAACAATCTAAGATTTTTGCTATGTCCTGCTTCCATGCCTCCACATGCACTATCTAAGAGAAAGAGTGGAAGAATGGGAGAGCTTCTTACTCCTCATTTGCTTGCTCTAATTCTTGCTTCTTCTCCTTCACTTTAGCTTTCAAAACTAGCCTCTCTTAGTGGCACCGCTTTGATACCATGTCAATAATCATGTGGTGGGGGGGACTTGTTTGAGTTGTTGCATCGAACAAACACCATACACATAAGAAACCACTCACTCAAGAACACAAAAAGAGAGATGAAGGCAAAAACGTTTTCTTACTAGTTTTTTCTTATTCTTCCACCCAAAATACAATGAATACAAAGTATAAATAAGATACAATATAAAACAAAGTAACATACCAAGTTAAACAGTGCATAACAAACTATACTAATCGACTAGTGCTATAAGTATGTCGTAAAAGTAGGTGCAACAAACTAAATATAATAACTAATAAGTTAGTAACCATGTGAGGATCATAATAACCATCGAAGTGCTAAATATAGATGTGTAGATCCCTCTAACCAAGGGGTCCATTATCAATGCCTGCACATGTTGAGTTTCCTATCTTCACAAGCCCTCTGCATTTAAACCCTTGAACTCATTAGATCCTCCAAGATCAAATGGTAAACCAAAATCTTAGTGTATCCCTCAAGTTCAACTGTAAGAACCCTTTTCTTTGGTACATTAAAGTATTTTGTCTCATTCTCAAGAAACTGCAAGGAAGAAATCTCCCTGATATGTATCTTTTTATGTGTTACGAGAACATCATGTATAAATGCATCATATTTGCCTTGCATGGTTGAAGCATCCATCTACACATCTACATATTCACCCAAAGCATAGATTTCTTTCACGTCTTCAACTCTCATAGCATCATCCATTTCTTGCACACTAGCATGAAAAAACTCCATCATTACACCCTCATTAGGAATGCTACCAATCAAATCAATAGACAACACAATTGCATCATTAGCCACATCATTTTTAATAGTTCAATACATGTCAAGAAAAAAATCGATGCATCATCAATAATCTTTGAATTTATGTCTACTTTTGCATTATACTTTGCAATTTGAGCATCTAGCATTGGAATCTCAAATAGTTCAATAGACAAATCATGATTTTGCATACAAATCTTAGCTCTTTGGGCACACTTATATTCTTCCCAGACTTTAAGAGCATACATGCAGTCATCCTAGGTTATGCCATACATCCACAGAATCTCCTGAACTTGTTTCTTAAACACCACTTTCATGAACACATTCAAAGCATTCAATCCTATAATCCTCTTAGATATCAAATTATTGCATCGTTTCATTAAAAAATTTAACATAGTTACATACATCCTATCCATTAAATATGCCTCCTTCCTCTATAATTAGTTGAAGTGGTTCAATTGCCAAATCCTCCATCCCCTTAGGTTCTTAATTAGTAATTTCCTATTCCTGCATATCTATGACTTGATATGGTAACTACATTTGTACTTCCCATATAAATATTTGAATTACATGTATCCTACAATCCATATCCAAATCTTTACACTTAACTACATGTATACAATTTTTCAATAATCACATCTACCCCTACTACATTCCTCATTAACTCCTTGTCAACTTCATGATTCCTATCTCCCGTCCTACAACCTTGTCATTGCATTTCACATTGGGTTTGAACACATATTTGAAGGATGAGGATATAGGCCAATAAGAGTTGGGGTCTCTACCAAGAGATTTAGGAAAGAGGAGGAAGAGTTGTAGTATTAGCTAGAGTCAAAAGCTTTAAACCCAAATCACAATTTCATATGAGAATATCCTCAATGTTAACTCTCCACTTCATCCAAGTACTTCCATGGATTAGAAGTGGTTGACATTAACCCCAATCTCTACTTAGCCCTTCACTTCATCTGAGCATAAAATTTCTCCAAAGTGATCAAAACTAAGCCCCACTTCTTAAATGGAAGGATAGCCATGATAGGTGTAAGTGGGCATTTCCTATTCTCTTTGCTGTCATGGCTTTGAAAGGTATCACATCTCTTAACGTACTCAAAGGGATCTTGGAAGATGGATGGCCACCAATATCCAGCTCTTAAAGCTTTCTGTTTCGTTAACCGCCCAACAAAGTGCCCTCCACAAGCAGAGTCATGGCACTCTTCCAAAATAAAGGGAACCTCGTCAAGCATCACACATCGGCGATAAATATCATCAACACCCTGCCAATATAATGTTCCTACGATCAAGGAGAATTTTAATGCCTGCTGTTTAATCTTCCTCTTCTCCGATTTTGATAAAGTATCTCTAGTCTCTCCCGTAGAAAGATGGAGCATTATAGCAGCATACCAAGAGGGAATAGCCGTTGTATCAATCTTGAACAAAGTCTCCATGCCACTTCCTTTAGCCAAGACCTCTTTTGGCTCTCCAAAATCCACAAGACACTCTATAATGCCCTGAAGCTTTAGCCGCTTGCTCTTAATCTCATAATCAAATTCCTGCAAAGTGATTAACCACTTTGCTAAATGGTCAAGTGACTGTAACTTATTCAACAACAATCAAAGCCCTTCCGTCTTCGTACAAAAAACCACCCTCTCGTAAAGAATGTAGTACCTAAACTTTTTGGTCACAGATACCATCGCAAGGCACAACTTCTCCATATAGGTGTAGTTAATTTCTGATACACCCAACTTTCGACTAGCAAAAGCTATCGGATGGTACCACTTTTTCTCCCAAAGCTATCGGATGGTACCACTATACATGGTTGCTGCTGAAAATATATAGAACATTTTGCCCCTTTTTGGTGCTTTTAAAACAGGTGCTTTGGCAAGCTCCTACTTCACATAATCAAAATACACTTTGCAAGCATCACTCCATGAAAACTATCAATTAAAGGACAATAGGTTAGTCAATGGTAATGTTATTTCTGCCAAGGCATTGATAAACCTCCGATAATACCCTACTGATGACAGAAAGCTATGCACTTCCTTTGGAGTATGTGGTGGACTCATATCGACTATGACCTTGATCTTTTCAGGATCAGTCGCAATCCCTACAAAACTAACCACATGGCCTAACAAGAGCCCATAAGGGACTCTGAACACACACTTCCATAGGTTAAGAGCTATGCAGAATTGTCTGCAACGCTCAAAAAACTTCTGCAAAATGATCAACTGTCTATCCCTTATGATGGCTGCCCCTAGATCATCAATGAATACTTTCAACTCCTCTGGGGAGATGTCACCAAAGGTCTTGTCGGTTGTTCTTTGCCACAAACCAGGTGCATTACACAACCCAAATGCCATCACATGGTATGCAAACATACCAAAGACTATAATAAACGTCGTTTTTAGCTTGTCTTGCTCAGCGATCGCTATTTGGTTATACCCTGCAAAGCAGTCCATAAACGAATATATTTCCCTACTCGCTAGTTGATCCAAAATTTGGTCAATAAACGGCAACATGTAGTAATCTTTAACAGTCTGCTTATTCAACTCTCTAAAATCTACACAAATATGGATTTGATTATTATTCTTCTTCCTGATCACAACTGGTGAGTACCATTCAGTATGCTGAACAGAGAAGATCAAACCCGCTTTACACAACTTTTGTAGTTCCTTGTACAACCCATCCCTTAATTCAAAAGGCATACGCCTTACTTTCTAACGTACAGGGCAAGTACCTTCGTTTACAGAAATAGTATGCACAACTAGACTGGGACGAATACCTTGAAGTTCATCATAGCTCCAAGCAAAAATGTCACGAAACTCTCAAATTAAGGACACATAATCCTTTCTTTCTTCCGAACTGAGCATGGACCCTAATTTAATTGTTCATGAATCATTTAGCGTACCAAGATCCAGCTCAATAATGTCCGCGTCTCTTATTCAATCGTGAGGCTCTATCGGCTCATTCAAGGTTATCTGATAAATATCCTCTGTAGTGGACCCTTCCTTAGATCCATCCCTCGATGACGTCTCACTACCAAATGGATCATCTACTGTTTCTAGTTCAGTGGAGGATAGTGGAGCTTTCTCACTCTGAGGAGACTCAGGGTAAGCATCCACTATTGCACAATGGGTACCTCGACCTAGAATCACTTGACCAGCGGGTATATCGACTTAACAATCTGTCCGTGGAATCCATGGCCTGCCTAGCAAAACCCGATAGCTAAGACATCTTACAAACCTTATCACCCTAAAGTCTAGATAGCATTCCATGCTCGCAACTGTATTGTGAACCTTAGTAATGCAACCTTTTGGTAGTCTTAGACTATCATCAGCCATCCTAAGAAGAGTGGAGCCGTCTTTTTGGATCTCTAGACCTAACCTCTTCATTAAGTCTAAACTTATGATATTGACGGAGGATCCAGTGTCCATGATAGCATGTTCCACTAATATTCCATCCACATATGCTGGAGCCCTAGGGCAATGCTTTTCAGTATGATCAAACCAATCTTCCCCCACTCTAGCTATGCCCAAAGATTCTACTATATACCCTATACGTAGGATTTCCTTGAATTCCTTGCTTACTCCTAGAGAAAGTTTAATCAATTGCAGGAGATTCACGTCTGGTTTGACTTCGCAAAGGGAACTTGCTAGATCAAAGTCGTGGTAATTAGCTAAATTTCTCTTCTCGCGCCACACCATTCTCTCCTTTGGTCTTTCCATCGGCTTTGGTGCTTCTTTTTTAGCCTTTACCTTCTTTCTTGGCAATCCTTTATCCTCCTCGGGATCGACTTTACTGCCAACAGGTCTTAACGGTCCACCTTCCTTATCAGGATTTAGGACTCACTTTTCCCTAACATCTTGCTTAGGGCTTCCCTCGACAGGTTTTACCATTCCTTTGTCACCCTCTTTAATCTTTTGACCCCTTGTTATGGCTCATAGATTAGAAGCCTTTCCTTTTTGCAGTATTTGCCTTGGTCCATCGTCTTGTTGGAGATTATTCCCTTGCGCGCAATGGTTAACTGGACGTGGTTGTTTACTCCCTTGTTGGAGAGAACAGATCTTACTCCAACAGGTAGCAGCTAAGTGGCCAGACTTCCGGAAAATATCACATTTGACATTTGGGCAATTTTTAGGGAAATGTTGGCCCCCACACCACTTACAGCTGAATCTTGAGGGGCCACCCTCTTCAGGGCGTCAGCTCCCAATCAAATTCTGTTGCTTCTTAAGGAAATTGACATCCACAGCTATTTGTCGATACTATTCAGAGATCATATCGGTGTAGTGCTTCATCATGTCCTTAACTTCACCAAGGACATTAGAAGCACTTGACTCATAATCGTGATCGTCAGTCTGTCATCCCATGGGCCTAACCACTTGATTAGGAATTGGCCGCTGACCAACTGGGACAACATTAGGATTCATTGTTTGGTTTCCACCACTATTTAGTGAGGCCGCCTGACTAGCCATAGGCATAGTCATGCTAGGAGGAACTGGTAACATAGGCAAATTCGACATGATACTCCCTCTGCTACTCATTTTTAACATGGGCTCCCCTTGACTCCCATTGGTCAAGGCCAAATTATTACCATTCCAATTTATCCTTGCTGCATAAGCAGCTTGCAAGTGCAACTCTACTCCTTCTACTTGGGTAATGGCAGTGTCAATATCGGCCAAAGCAACACTACTCAACAGCACCTGGATATTAAAATCCAATCCATGTAGGAAATATTATAATTGTGCAGCCGCTGGAATGGGAATATAAGCATTAAGTTTGCGAAGAACTTGCTTTAGTTTCTTGGAATATGCTTGGACATTCTCATTTGGCTCTTGGCGTGTTACATTTAAAACACGTAGCCAATATTGCCCACCCTTATTAGGGGAAAACTCTCTATGGAAAGCCGTAAAGAATTGGGCACTGCTAGTTATGGTTCCAGCTTCCAGACTGTGATACCACACTGCCGCTCTTCTTTTTAACGTCATATTGAAGAACATCATTTGGTGTCCTTCATCTTTGATTTGATAGTTGAATATGAGCATTTGAAACTCCTTAATGTGGAGTTCTTCATCTTCTTCTACTAACCCATGGAAAATGGGCAACGGTGCTCCTAATGCTGGTAAATCGAGTGTACCTGCTAGAATTGTGATAGATTGTGCCATGGCCACAACCGCATTGACAACAGGAGTTTTTGTAGGCAACATACATCCCCATTTGTTGTGGTTTGATTAATTGGAAATAGGGAAGTACCAAGACTTCCACTTACACTCAAAGAGCTACTCGTAACACCTAGGTTACTAGAACCACTACCACTTATGCATAACGAGCTGCTCCTTTGAGGAAAATAGCGTCTTACAATCTCCAATTGCCGTCTAGCCCTCTCAGTACGTTCTGGTTTTTGTATTTTGGCTTGACGGTCCTTGTCAGAGGAGATAAACCAACTATTTGGTCCCTAAAAACCCTAGATTCAAGAGCCCCCACTTGTTGGCAACTCTCTGCAAATGCACCACTAATGGGACCTAAAATGGGCCAGCACTGGCTATAGCATTAGCCGGACCTCATGCATACGACAGACAACCCCACCACACGGCCTTGCGGGCCAGGAGCATCTAAAACTCACTTTACACTAAATGCTTATGACGATTTTGTGTTTGTATCCAATATGTAGTCCAACATTCATCTTCCCTTCTCCTCAGAGGGAGATCCCATAACATATAAGCATAATGCCTCGTAATACACACATAGGGAAGCACCTCCAGCTAATTGCCGTGGTTCCACTGCGACTCTCCTACACCTCGGAGATTGGCCCCAAGATGCGTAGCTAACACATATAACATTCACAAAAACTGCACTCTTTCATAATTCAGCGTTCTAGGATATTTTTATTTACCTCACAAAACTTTCCCCAATGGAAGCACCCGTCTAACCTACAGCTTGGGTTTCCTGTCCTCTTAGCATTGGTCAAAGTTTATCAATCAAGTGCAATGCATGCTAGGAGATACCACATGGCATGCTTGATGCAAGGTATATGACAATTGTGCACAACCATTTTATGATTTTAAAAAACCAACCATGTGAGGTGCGGAAAACAACCCTTTCATGAATTTTAACTAAGCATTACGTGCTGCACTGCTTTAGGGACTAGCACCAGAACTTCCGTGCTAATAGTCACCTATATTTAATTATGGAACGATCCCTAAATGCTATGCACAAAGAGGGAAATCAAAATTTGTATATTTTCAGCAATTAGATCGTCGCACAAACTTTATCCCCTCCCCCACCGTTTAGGTTTGCTGTGGTGCATAGGTGTAAATGATTGTTTTGTATCATTTTTGTATGTAAAAAAACTAAACACATACTATAACACAAAGGAAGCGTCAAACTCAAGATTAACCTCATGCTTTGACCTTGCCAAACATTCACGTACATAAATATTATTTTTTCATATTTTTTGCGCGCGAAAACTCCAGTTTTCTTTATTTTTTGCTATTTTTTCTATTTATTATTCATAGAAAATAGGTATTTTCTGATTTATTTGTATTGTTTTATTATTTTGACTAAAAATTAACATTTTCTCCAATTTTATCCCATTTCCATTCCTTTTTCCCAACTCAAAATTAAAAAAAACCACTAATTTCCATAAAAATGACTATAATGATTAGGACCACAGTGACATAGATTGTAGCACAAGGCAACTAAGGTGGGAACTCCAAGAGCTTTATAGAAAGAGCCATTAGGCTTGGTAACAATGGAGGATGGAAAGGACACAACTATGTTAAACATGACCATACTATTGTATATCTTGGTATGTGGTTTCTTATTTTTCTTCTCCTTCAACAATGAAAGGAAGGATGTCCCTTGCCACTATTCTTCTTTTCCTTCCCATTTGAAGTAAATATAATAGTCATATTCTCTCCATTCAAGAACTACATGAGTAGATGGGTTGCCTTCTTCTCCTTCTTTTCTTCTAAACCATGGATAAAGTTCTCATACTATAGGGTTTGGTTAAGAAGAATCACACACACACACACACACACACACACACGTATATATACATTTATGTGTGTGTGTGCATAAATTATTATAACGGAAAAGGAATAAAGCTACTTTAGAAGACCAGCTCATGAAGGTCTTTGAAGACCATACCATGCTCAAAATGAGCTTATCAACCCCTTCAGAATTGGAGATCATTGATTTTTTCCCTTACTTTAAAGAAGATATGAGCTTGAGTGTGTTGTTATAGAGTGTTTTTCCAACCTTTTATCCTCTCTTATGGGTAGTTAAATAAATATTTTACTAACTTGTTCTCAAAACACAAAGAAGATGAGCAAGAGGTTGATGTTGCAACCTCAAGAAGAACACTATTGAGCTATTTTGTATGACAGAATGAGGTTGTTTTTCATCTTAGAATTGTATAATAAAGGGATAAGCCATTGAGGAACTTTGTGAGACTTCCATGATGATTATGTGATGCAAATTTTCCATGGTACCATGAGACTCATATAAGGTGAGAATTTATGTATTAATCTTTCATTGTGTAAAATGGGTTTCTTTGTGAGTTCATGTGTTGTTGGCATTTGGCTTTGTGGAAGAGGTGTTTAGAGTGGTGCTACTTATCTTGTATATGGCCATGTAGCAATTAGCTCTTTTTTGGTATCTTTAAAGTCTTGCTAAGGCTTTTGTGAGGGCTTGTGGGCTCTTGGCCTAAAAGAAATTGTTATTATTTTATAGTTCTTTGGGTGGTCTTGTGGAGCTCAATTTCAAGTTTTCTATCTCAACTCAATAGAAGTCATCTTTTTGGCTTGTGTGCCTATTATTTAGTTTTATAATCAACTTTTGTGTTTAGTTCAATGATATAAATGTGATTGGTTTTTGGTGAGGTCAAAACTCTTACTTATGGAGGTAAGACAATTGGCCTATGGGCTCATGGATAATTGTGATTAGCTATTGCAAGAAGTTCTGATGAAGCTTGCCATATTTCTTGTGATCTATTTATTATCTTTTGGAGCTTTCTAATCCCTGAGGGTGTCTCCCCTATATGAGATGCACCTATTGTATACCAGGAATTTTCTTATAATTCTAATAAGGACATATATCATATGCTTGTGTCCTACACAATAACCCTTGAAGAATGATGCAAATGATACCCTTAAAGATAAGAAAGATTGATTGTGATCCTTTGTCTTGCCTGGTGTGAGTCGTTTTAGACATTGAATCTTGTGATATCTCATCCCTTGCTACTCGTATTCAAGGGTAATGCCATTCTTGCATCTTGATTGGTTGGGTGCGTGATTAGGCAAAGTTAGTGGTTGTAAGTGTGGTATTGGTACCCTTTTCCCATTATGCTACTATCTTATATGAATGAGTTGTGTCTTAAAATATTGAGAGAGGGATGGAGATAAGTGACAACACAAGAGTAGCAAGAGTCCAATTACAAAATAGTATTGAGCACTCTATTTATGAAGATGAGGTACCTTTATAAAGGCATTACAACTAGTGGTTTTGGAAGGTGCTTTTAGTATCTCCAATCACACCTAAGTAGTTTTTCCTAGTTAAATGGAGTAGGTGAAAAGTGAGTTCCTATCTACACTTGTTATAGAGAGTTTCTCCCTTGATTCGTGCATGAAAAGTATAGAATAGAATATAATTGTTCCTAATATATATGGTCCATCTACAATACCCTCTATACATATCACGTGTTTGGATTACCCCCCCCCCCCAATTTAACTCATGATGTAGACAACATTATGCATGGCCATCTTTTGCAATAGCTCGATTACCACATTACTTGCAAGGGACATGTGTGTCTCAGAGATGTAAATGGTTTAGTATACTTGCACTTTTAGATAAGACAATTTTAGCCAAGGCCTATATATATAAAGTTACATGTGCTTATAATTATGATTTGCGACAATTACAAAAGCGAGTCCACACTTTGTGTAGTCCTTCATATGTTGAAATATCAAAAGGAGCCTTATTTCTCTCTTTTTATTAAAATTCATGGAAATGGCTTTGTGGCGGGCCCCAACTTTAGCATACCATAGGAAAGTTCAAAAGTTTGTTAGGGGTGTTGGTTTAGTGAGTCAACAAACTAAGCACCCCAACAAACCAATCACTTCTTTGTTGTTAGTAACTAACTCATGTATTTAAGTAGGGATTGTCTAGAGAAGGAAGGAAGGAAAACATGAGAGTTGAAGCTCTATTTTATTTATCTTTCTTTTTCCAGTAATTGATCTTTCCCCTTTCTAGCCAATATAATGTGTCTTGTAGATCTTGTTGGATAGGAATTTTATACATAGTTATTGGTGGAGAGAGGAAGCATCACTCATCAGATTTGGTAATCCAAGAGATGAAATTATGATTTCTTATGAATCGTCTATTGTTCAACCTTCTAGCCTAGATTATTCGTTGTAATCTTTTAGTGTAGCATTGCAACAACTATCTACAACCAACCAACAAATTTCTACTAATCAAGCCATTCTATATTTGTTAGCTAATCAAGCTACCTCTTCTTCTTCTTCTTCTTCAACCCAACATAGGAAGGTTCACCCAAAATCTTTTTCTATTCTACAGGATGTAGACATATTATCTTGGTTAGATCCCTTAAAAAATGTTGCAGATGATCATCAATGGTGGCAAGAAGGAGAAACATTCAATGAGGAACAAATGGTTTTGAAAGGAATTACATCCACATGGTATATTCAACAACTTGACGAGTTAAAACATAATTGGAATTCTTTCAGGATAGCTATAGTACCAGATTTTGCTCATGACAATGTAGCAAAAAGTGCTCTCCAAAAGATTTAATGAGTGTGAACAAAAGGAGCATGAAACAATTTCTCAATTTATTGTGCATTTGAAGAAAATTGTGATGAGATTTGATATAAAAATGATAGAGCACGTGAAGTTATTTTTTTAATGGCCTAGACTAAGACACGATCTTCGTACAGGGTTAAGTTCAAGGTCTTGAGACTTTTGCATATGATATTTAGATTGCTCAAGGAATTGAAGGAAACCTTCTCAATGACGAAGAAGATATTTTCAACAAGAAGAAAAAAAGATATAGCCAACCTTGATAGTCATTATCCAAAATGCTCAAAGACGATTACTTGGTAAAGATACCCAAGGATAGCCAAAGTGTTTCAATTGTAATGTGTGTGGTCACATATCCAAGAATTGTTGGAAGCCACAAAGACCATGAAATGTAATAAAGAAAGTACGTACAATATGTTCAACTTGAAGAGCTTTCATTATCAAACAACTCCTAGATGAACGGATGCAAGAAGCGAACCATTCATACATGCAAGCCTCAACATGAAGTTCCCAAAAGTGAATTGTAAGCACGATTAGTGTGCAAACTAATGTTTTGAATGTAGAAGTATTGTTGGATTCTTGAAGTTCTTTTTCTTTTATCAACTCTAATTTAGCAAGCATGATCAAAGCTTCTTGATAGCATATTGAAGAAATTCATGATAATGTAATAGTGCAACGTGGACTACAACATGATGTTTGACATGACTATGGAAGAGCCATGCAAATAGGAGGGTGCCTAATATACCATGCTAGATTGGATCCATGGAGGATTGAGGGAAGTCGGTAGGTTGAGAGGGACCAATGCTGGCTTTTGGACTCACTATTGCTCACAAAGAAAGCATTTGGAAATTGGATGCAAGTCATGATACTTATCTTGGACATAATCACTTGAAAGTGACTGAATATTGTTTAGAGTGGAAGATACCAAGTGCCATTCTAGAAGGCACCAAAACCTAGAATTGAATTAGAAGATGGGAAGACGGCGTCTGCACATGCCAGTGATGGAACTTCACCCCACCTCACGTTGACGAGGAAGAGAAAGCTACAATAATGCAAAAAGAGATAGTTGAAACATGACATGAGCATTTGACACAAGGCTAAGTCAACACTAATGTTTGACACGAAGCTAAGGCAATAGTAATGTCCCAACTAGTGCAAGGCTGATTAGAAAACTATAGGGATGTCACAATTAGGGTGCATTGTTTTAGGTCTCCATGGAAGAAGTTGTGCTTTGGGACTATAGCATAATAAGGGCCATATAACATGTTGAAGTGAGCATAGAAAGGGGTGGAACTATTAGTTGTCAATTGTGTAATCATGCCTACATGAAGAATGATCTATTATGGCGACAATCATGGGAGGAAAGTGAAGATGGTTTTGAAGAGCTTTTGGAGTGCCAACAGAAGGATGATTACATGAATACATGATTACATGCCAATCCTAATTATTTTCACCAATTGAATGACTATCACAAAGAACTTTTAATCATTTCCTACATAGGGGAAAAAAAAAAGAAATTCCCTATCAATTCTCTGCTAAAGGATACACATAGGTAGGGAAAGTAATTCATAGGGAAGATGAAACATTTCCTAGTTACAAAAACTAGGGAATCCCTAATTTCTCTAACTTATGTGAATTTTCAAGTAGAAAATTATATACCAAATTTTCAACTAGGAAATTATATAGAGATTGCCTTGGGGGGATCACCTTATAGGATAGTTTAAAAACTTATTTTTTGAATTTTTGTATCATTTATATACCCCATTTGTGAATTTTAGAGGCAATAGTTATATCTTTTCTATAAATTTAAAATTAAAAGAGTGTAACTTCATGGATTTTTTTATATAAATCAAATTAAAGCATGATGTTGGAATACTTTAGCCATGGAATTTTATTTATATCTAAGATGAAAAATTTCTCGCTCCAATAGAACTTGTGTGTGATAATGATTGACTGAGAAGGAGCTTGAATATAAAGGAAAAAAATATGCCATAAATGACAACATATCGATCTACATAAAATGCTCAGATAAACATCATAATGGTCACAATAAAATGTCTAAAGGACCTAGAAATGTCAAATATGAATTAGACTCACACAAGCTAATCAAATTGCTAACATCCTCTCTTAGATCATGGGTGATTTGATATAATAGAATGATATAAAGAAAATGACTCATCATAGTCTATACAACAAAGGCCACCAAAATAGGACCATGGATATCCAAGTAGTGGATGATGAAGCCACCACTAATGTGTTTCAAACAGAATCTAAGTGTCAATGTTGAGCATCTAGTACAAGATTATCCCATCAAAAATGCCTCTAAACATACGTGACCATAGATTCCTTGCCTTTTGTCAAGATGGCCAAAGTGTTGCCTCATATGAGTTCAAACTAGGAGCTAATACCGCTGTGTCAAATAATATCCTATCATGGACTTAGATGTCAATCTTAACTCTAAGATTTCAAAACTTGTCAGACTTCAGTTGGTGTGTTCAGGATGCTCCCTTATAGAACTTGTGTACCTATATATTGATACAGATGAGGCGTACCTACCCCATCTCACCGCCCGCTTACGCATCCTCTCTTGCATTGGAGAGTCATAAGGGATGATTGTATCACTGGTATTGGAAAGCAAGAGGAGACACCAAGTCCTTTTTGCGATCTAAAGAAGATGATCATGTCTATTTCTTGGCCTTGGCCTTTTCTAGGATCAAAGTCTGAGTGTCTAGGAAAGATGATGATTGAGTAGAGGAGTTAGGATCTTGCTTCATCTTCATCTCTGCCTTGAAGCCTCTACCTCTTTTGCAATCCTTGTGAAAATGCCCCTTTTTATCACAATGATAATACTTGGATGGGCCTTCAACTTGTTCTACATGTCACCTCCCTCTGATGCTATAGAGCCCTCACATATGGGATGCTCTAAATCTTCACAACATGTCAACTGCTCCATATACACCTCTTCCGGCAAGTCACAATGCAAGTATACATTCTTGACATCCAATTGCTACAAAATCCAATCTTTGGGTGCTATCAAGACAATCACACATGTTGCCATGCTAGAGACTGGAGTGAATGTCTCTTCATAATATATGCTATATGTTTGAGCATAACCTTTTGCAATTAGTCTAGCATTACAACTACTAACATAACTTTCTATGTTTTGCTTGATTTTTTAAATCTACATATAGCAAATAACTTTCTTGCCCTCAAGCAATGGTACCAAATTCCAAGTCTTATTGGCTTCTAATGCAGCCATCTCATTCATTGCTACATCCTAATAAGCATGACCAATAGCATCCTCAAAGCAAGTGGGTTCAACATTCTCAACTAACATTATCATGTAAGCATAATGGTGAGTTGCATAACCTTCAAAACTAAATCATTTAATAGGGTATCTTACCATGCTAGACCTATGTACCATAGGATCACTCAGTAGAGCCTTTACCTTACCATGTGCTCTTTTTACACCTGGTGTCCTAACTGAAGGAATACCAAGCTCAACATCCAATTTCTCTGAACCATATTGGAATCTCAATCAGATCCCAAATAACTGGTAGATGCATCATTACCATCCGACACTTTCTTATTCCCTTTGTCTTTACTTTCAATACTTGTAGATGCACTTGAAGATGTGGGGCTACTCCTTAGTCGCCCAAACCAAGGGCTAATTGTAGATGTAGTACTAGATGATGTTTATGGTCTACTAAGACTATGATTTTTGCTTTTTCTTTTGCACATAACGATCATGATTATCATAATCATCTAATGTATCACCACTAGATTCATATCAATAGCTTATCTCATTAAAAAAGTATCCCTCCTCACTCTAAACTCACCTATGATGATTGGGTTATAATGACAATACCCTTTCTGCTCTAAAGAGTATCTAATTAAAATATATTTTTTAGCCTTTTGATCAATTTTGTTATGTAGCTCATTTGGTACATGAACATATGCAATACAACTAAACACTTTTAGGTGTGATACATTGGTCATTTTGCTTATAAAGCATTCTTTAGGGCTTATCCCATGAATTATACATGTGGAAGCTATTCATAATATAAACATCAATATGAATAGCCTCATATAAAAAATATTTTGGCATATTCTTTTCAACCATCAATGCTCGTGCAAAATTTGCAATATGTTTATTTTTTTCTTTCTACAATCCCGTTTTGTTGTGGGGTATATTTGTGAGTAAACAGTCTCTTTATCCCGTGAGATGTCAAGAAGCCAGTAAACTCATTAAAGAGGTAATATTCTCTTCCATCTGACCTCAAGTACTTAACTGTCAAGTATGTTTCTATTTCAATAGCAGCCTTGGATGTTTTGGAGTGCTCAAATACATCACTCTTTTTTGTTCAAGAAATATATCCATAGCTTTCTTGAACAATAATCAATAAACATGATAAAGTATTTGCTACCACCAAGAGATATATTTTGTGTAGGCCCTGAAATATGTGTATTTACAACATCAAGTATATTTCTACTTATATCTTTCTCATGAGAAAAAGGTTGTCTTGCATGCTTACCAAACTGATATGCTTTATACACTTTATGAAATTTTATAACCCTAAAAACAAGCAAACTTGCAATCAGCCGTTTATACTACATTAATTTCAACCTTTACACATTTGTATGTCCAATATATTTGTGCTATATTTTAATGTATGCAACCACTTCTTTTCTTTTAGTATACATAGCAACATTCATAGTAGGAATTCTAGATTCTAAAGTGAACATTGATGAGCTCCACTTCCTTTTGTGGATCAACTTGCACTTATCATTAGTCTTCTACAAAACAACCTTTTACATTACATCAAAATTGCAACTCTTGCTTTATCATTTGTCCAACCACTAAATTATTTGTGATTAATGGCACATTTAATAAATTTGATAGACTCTTTGTTTGGCCATCATGCAAGAATATATTTTTTTTTAATTTCTAAAATTGGATGGCACCGTCTACACATAACCTAGATTTTGTAAATCCCTTTCTTTCCAAACCATTGAGCATGACTCGTCATATGATTAAAGTCACCTAAACTGACAAATCATATATCATCATGTGTCCCATTTCTTGGAACAGTATTCATCATATGCTACAAACCAAACAGATGCTCATGTTGGTCTTCATTTTGTCATTAAAGGACGATGCATAGTTTTGTTGTTGTAATTTACCACTCCTATAGTTATCATCCTTCTTCTTATAAGAATGGGCTGTAAAATGACATGTGTTACAATAATAATGGCAAACAATACCAAAATTGCCAAAACCTCTATTTTATCATCCACCTCTTCCTCTAGAGCTCGTCGTGTCTCTAAAGTTTTCATGGCCTCTTGAAACCTTCATTTCACCAAATGCTCATTTAACTTGTTTTGTTGGTTATCACCAATACTACTATACCACAATCTCTCGAAGAGGATCTACCACATTCCCTTTCTAAACTTGAGTAAAATGCTTGAACCTGTTTACCACTTCTCTCAGATAATTCACCCCACATATTGATCCCTTTGGTAATCATGATAGAGGCCAACTCATCAAAATCTCAAAATGTCTTTCATATATATACAAAAATAGCAAATGATTTCTAAGCCTTCTCTACATAAAACCAAATCAGCAACGTCAAGCATTGTATCAACATTGCATCATCAGTACTTCAATTCACACTAGATATTAGGCCACACTTCATGAATATTTACCTTATTATAGTCATCTCTTGAATTGTCATGAAGGCCTTGTACCCCTTGAATTGTCAACACACTGGTGGTCCCAATAGATCCACACAAGAGAAACCATCCTCTTCATGTAGGTGGTTGATATCCATCAAAAGAGTCAGAGTTATAAGAGACTCCAAAATACAAAGATTTTCAACAAGCACATCTAGCTTTAGAGATTCATATAGTCCAAATTATTGGTCATGGTATACACAATGATTTCAACACAAGAACTATTGAAACCCTAGTAAAACTTAAGAAGGCCATTAAACTTCAGACTCTTCTTGTAGAAAGCCAAGAGTCCATTGAACTGATGCTCCCCTCCATTCTTTATAGTGTTGGCCTCCTTAGCAAGGTGTGTTCTAACGTAGTCTAGGGAATACACAAAAATAAAAGTAGGAAGGAAGACACACTAGCTGCTCTTATGCATAATAGTATTCCCCCATCCCCCTACATGAACATCCTCCTTTACCAGAATTCATGTTGCACCCCCACCCTCCTTTGCGTTCCTAAAAGCATGCAAGGAAAATCCCTTTTTTTCCCACAATGCATGATAATATATATTAAATACTTATTTTTCTCCTTCTCTTTTTTTTTCTCCAAGTCAACTATCATTCACCAATCAAGCATATTTGAATGAAGGTTGAGAGCTTTTTCCCATCCTTGTCCATGTTATCATTCACCACACTTATGGCCACACAACTTACATCCATTGGATCATGTATCGAGGTGTTATCAAGAAAGCCATGAGCCACCTTTCTTGTATATACCGATCATTAACCATTCCTCCTATCCTTCCAAAGATGTAAAGGTACTCAAAAACAATGCTAAAAGCATGTACTCATTAGTCGTACAATGCCACCCATTTCACCATCAACAAATTAGGGCCCTTCATGCATGAGCCTTTATTCATATAACTTAGATCATCTATACAATCAATCTCACTAGCCAAACCAAAATATATAAATATTGTCGCTAACTTCAACTACTCAAAACATCTAACTCATGTCCTTTTTCCTAGGCTTTTCATAAGTGGATGCACAACATCACGATATCCACCCTCTTCGAACCTACATATCCCTTTGATGTGCCACACTATGTAGCCACCTAGATCAAACACTAATATGATCATGAACTTCTTCTTTTGAATAATCAACCTCCCACTAGGATCAAATAGCCAAGTCATCGGTATATTCTAGAATGCATAACAATTCCAATCTCTAATTCCACCTAGATCAGAAGGCATTGATAGTGCATGACATCCATCATCCATATAGCCTTCCATGACTAATACCCATGAACTCATTAAATCCTCTGAGATCAAAGGGTAGACCAAAATATTAGTGTAATATCCTATATCTTTGAGTCTATGGAGCATCCATCTACGCATTGGTGTATTCATCCAAAGGATATATTTATGTCATACCTTCAACTCTGATAGCATCATCCATCTCTTGCACATTAGCATCAATATGATCCATCATCACATCCCCATTAATAATGTTAGACTTGTCAACCATAGCATTTGTAATAGTATCCTCTAGCATTACATTTGTCAATGCATCTCTATCTTGAGCATCAATCTACATAGCAAAAACATAGAAAAATCATGAATCAAAACCTCTACATAATCATAACCCTCCCTCTCTCTTATTCAAAAACTATTGTCACTAAAAATCTATCTTTCTATGCCTCTCTCTCATTAATAGATATACATATGTATGTGTGCATGTATTTATGTGTGTATATTGGAAGTCTTAGTATGCTCATACACACATGTACACACATATGATTAGTTCAAAGTATAGCCTATGAATATTAATATTACAACAACATGATGTCAAGTTAGCAAAGACGTGCACAATGAGAGATCGAGATCATGATCTCTCTCTCTCTCTCTCTCTCTCTCTCTCTCTCTCTCTCTCTCTCTCTCTCTCATTCTGCCCCACAACTAAGTTTGCCAGAAGAAGAGTTTGCGGGACAACTCCTCACATGGAGAAGGCGTCTCCACTTCAAATGAATCTGGTTCTGCCCCGCAATTAAGTTTGCAAGAAGAAGAGGATACCAAAGCAAGCATTCTCAGGCGTCTGGACAAGGAACTCGAGGCTGGGAACGATAGCAAGGCCCTGGCCATCATCCTACTTCTAGAGGCGCTCGCAATGGCGTCAGGGCTTTTGGCTCTACAAGACAGGTCCCACAGAGGTTATACTCTCTTGCAGATTTGCGACTGAATAATATAGAGACAGACTGTCTTTTGTCTCCTGTGGACTCTACACTTGGAGAAGTTCGAAGGAATCTACAAATTGCTGTAGCCTTGGGTGGCTTGGTTATGTGGCAGACATTGCAGCTAAATCAAATTCAAGTGCTTGGCATCTTACTTGCCCTTACTCTAGCATCGGGCATAGATCTGCACGAGGTAGGACATTTCTTGATTGCTTATCTATTGGGAGTTCTTCCAAAGGGTTACACATTGTCAAGCTTAGAGGCATTGCAGAAGGAAGGCTCTTGGAATGTGCAAGCTGGGACAACATTTGTGGATGTGCAGTTTCAGGAGGAGGTGAAAAGTGGGAAACTTTCTTCATTGAAGGTGGTCTCTCTGACATTCAATGGGTCTATCGAGGGGGCTTTTTCCTTGTGAGGCGACATGCCACTCGAGCTCCATAACGTGGAGCTTCTAATCAGTCAGGCTATCAAGGAGATGAAGAAAGATTTCAAGAAGGATGCGGATAATGCCTTGAACCAAGAAACCCGTCGGCTCCATGAGAGGATCCGGCGACTAGAGGAGATGGTGAAGACACTCATGGAAGAGAAGAGGGATCTCAAAACCGACCTGGACAAGCTACAAACGAAAGTGTCACATCTATGGGAGGCAAGAGAGGACGCAGATTTCAAAGCGGACCTCCAAGAGGCTATCATGAAGGAATGACGAGAGGACCTCCAGGTATGCATTAAAACCGAAGTTGAGGCTTCGAGAGAGGGATGGGAGGAAAAAATCAAAGCAAACATGAAGGAAGAATTAGAAGGGAATAAGGAGGGGTGGATTGAGGTAGTGAAGAAGAACATTAAGAAGGAGGTCCAGGAAGAAAATAAAAAGGAGGAGGTAGTCCGCGTTCAAGAGACCTTAGAGGAGGAGAGGCTTAGGAACGCGCGTAGATTGAACATGCGTATTATCGGGCTCCCTGAAGGGGCCTCTCCGGAGGAGGACGCACGCGGGCTATGCACCCGACTAGGGTACACGAGCATGCCCTTTACTCAGGCATGGTGTGCAGGACGAGATACTACCAGGGTCAGAGCTCTGATATTACATATGAGCACACCGGAGGATAGAGCCACTTTCTTTCGGAAGCGGATTTCGCTCCGAGGGATGACTGGGGCTCCCATCTTCATGGATGAGGACCTGACTCAGATGCAGATTGCACACGGACGAGCATGCATGCCACAGATACTCCAAGCACATAGAGAAGGCCGTAAGGCCTTCTATCAAGATGGCCGGATTTTTATAGATGGACGCCCCACCAAATAGGGGGGCGTGGCCTATGAGACGGGGCAGAGGACTGTACAGGAGACCCCGATACGTGTGGCAGTTTGGAACTGCAACGGCTCCCTATGGTCACGACCGGACAGACTTGAGGAGATTTTACCCGACCATGATGTTATATGCCTCACAGAGACACATGAGAGCCCAGAGAGAGGGCTTCCACGCATTACAGGATTTGAGTGGGTATCTGCATACCGGGCTACTACTAGGCAAAGCACATCTAGGGGCTTAGGAGGGGTGGCAGTTCTATTCCGTCAGGGGATACAAAGACATATCCAGTTAGTGAGACGAGATGAGGAGGCCAGTTACATATGGATCAGAGTGCAGATAATAGATGAGAGATGGATCTATATGGCAGTATGCTACTTTTCACCACGAGGGTCCAGATATGCTACTACGCAGGGTGATATTCATGCCAGAGATTCCCCCTCCCCTTATTCACAGCTCTCAGAGAACATTATTCTATATTCTAGTTTGGGTGAGGTCTTCCTTATGGGGGACTTCAACGGGCGCACACAGAGTCGACAGTGTGAGAGTTTTGATATGGAGCAGCCAGAGATCATGAGAGCATTAGACCCTGAGGAGTTGGGGATCAGTAGGGAGTCAGCAGATACTGGGCTAGACGCCATAGGGTATGGAGGGCATTTACTTGAGCTTGGTAGTATACATCATCTCGTTATTTATAACGGGATGGCATGATGGCCATATTCAGGAGGTCTTACATGCTTCCCACATGGGGGGGCAAGAGTACTGTAGATTATGTGCTCGGACCGATCGATGGGATGCATACTATCGAGTTCTTCAGCCTTGGGAGACTTCCACTCGGTGCCGATCACACCTTTCTTAGTTTCTCACTCCTCACCTCATTACCATCACCACCTGCAGATATCATACGCCACATGCATACTACCATACACTTCACTCATGAGCTCTCACATGTTTACTCACAACATCTGGAGGAGCTCATCACGTCACTTGATCCATACGCACCCCTTGATACACTGACCACTGATATCACACGCATTCTACATGATTCTGCTACACTCAGTTTTCCACATCACACATACACGCACCCCCCTCGCACCGGTACCATGCCACAGAAGAGGTGGTATGATGATGAGTGCAGAGATCTACGTCGATAGCTACGCGATTTGGAGGCCAGAGGAGAGATCACACACAGACAGGCGCAGAGACGCATGCACCGCTTGACCCGCTGTAAAAAGCGGGAATGGGAGGAGGAGAGATATTGGGATATATACCACCTTCTTATGAGCAGAGATTGTGCAGAGGCATGGAGGTAGATCAAAGAACCACGCTCACCCACACCGATACATGACCCTGCAGTATGGCATGGATACGCATAGAGTTTATATCATGTACCCGCACAGCCGCTGATACCCACACCATGTACACCAAGACCGGGTATTTCATCCTTTTTCACCACTAGTATGGTGAAACATGATATCTCACGGTTACAGCATGGCCGCGCTCGAGACCAGTTTGATCTTCAGATAGAGCATATTATATATGGCAGAGACACAATGGCTCCACTCATTGCTCACCTCTTCAACCGTACATTGTCTGAGGGGTTCCCTGACTCGTGGACAGAGCACACCATAGATCCTAACACATATAGGACCATCATGATTGGGCCAGTTTTGGCCAAAATTTATGGCACGGTGATGGAGGAGGAGCTCAGCACGCTAGCAGAGAGAGAGTGCATGCGCACACCCCGGATAGGCAGGGTTCAGACGGGCATTTTCTACCATAGACCACATCTTCACTCTCCGTTGTCTAATCAACCAGACATGAGTGAAGAAACAGATATTGTACTGTTGATTTGTGGATTTCCGCAAAGCCTTTGACATGGTTTCGAGAGAGAGGATTTTCAGACGCCTACTTGATCTGAGGGTGGATGATGACATGATGTGGGGTATTTATGCACTATATGAGCGGGTTACTGGTAGAGTCAGATGTCTGGGAGGTATATCAGATCCCCTTGTGAGCACCATTGGTGTGAAACAAGGATGCCCACTCTCACCGACTTTGTTTGGGCTATACATTGATGAGATAGCAGAGTTTATTCAACAGCGAGCCAGTGGAGGTATAGATCTCAGTGGAGCCACAGTTCATGTCTTACTATATGTAGATGACATTGTGTTGGTCTCAGACTCAACTCAGGGATTACAGCAACATTTATTAGCATTGGATGATTTTTGCATATAGAGAGGCATGACAGTGAACCTTGGTAAAACCAAGGTTCTTATATTCCATACATCAGCTCAGATAAGCAGACAGAGTATTTTCATGGTAGCAGGAGGGAGTATTGAGGTCACTGGATCATATGTATATTTGGGAGTCACCTTTACAGTAGCTTTAGGGACTTTCTCGATGACACAGGCAGCTCGTAATCGTCTTACTAGAGGATACTCAGCATTGGCTCTTATGGAGGGACAGTGTCATCAGGCACATTTCCAGGAGCCCCGCACCAAGGGGTGGCTCTTTGATACTCTAGTCACTCTAGCACAGATGTATGGAGCAGCTATATGGGGGCTAGGCCTTGCCGATTATGTATGGACATTGATGGAGAGACCTCAGGTGATCATGATATCTAGATTGATTCGCAGCAAGGCCTCAGTCCCACATGACATTGTGCGAGCAGAGCTTGCCACACCACCCATAGTCGAGGCATTATTTCAGATAGTCTGCTTCCTACACAGATTTCAGGATATGGACAGAGATCGCATTGCATACAGAGCATATATGGCATCTCAGGAGATGGCTCGAGCGGGGGATACCACATCATGGTATGCACAGACTAGAGCTTGGTTTGACACAGACATGGGCTGGACATTGATAGACTCCCACCTCTTCTATATGATACTCAGGCTCCCACTTACACCCTCTCTCTCTCTGAGAGGAAAAGAGTCATCAGACAAGAGATATGGCATATTTATATACAGAGGACATGGGTCAGCCCTGCACAACCACTGCCATCGAAGATGGCACATTATTATACACAATTCTTGAGCATATCAGAGCAGGGATTCATAGAGATTCCGAGATATATGCAAATCTATATGCCACATCGATTGAGAGTTCTTATTAGACAGCTCAGGGTATCATCACATCAGCTTATGATTGAGAGTGGCAGAGCCAGTGGCATCCCACAGGAGGAGAGGATATGCCCCCTTTGCAGATCAGAGGTGGAGAGTGAGGACCATTTTGTTCTCAGATGCTCGGCATACTCAGAGTTGAGATCTAGATACACATTGAGCAGCTCACTTCATGGATGTATGACTGATATGGATTAGAGATCATTTGGCCATTTTCTGGGAGAGGCATGGCACATCAGAGAGCAGAGCACATAGCGGGTCCCAGTCAGAGAGGGGCCCACCCAGACGACTATTACACAGTTCTTTCAGACAGACAGAGTGAGAACTACTGTACCAGCCTCCAGCTAGACCTCCGGGCTCACACTATAGCAGGCTGAGGACCATCGTACCCGACGCCGCACGAGGATCCCTGGGTTTTGGACCCCACAGCCACACCGACAGGAGATCCGGAGGATTCTTGATCTACATCGACAGCAGACTGAAATCAGATCTCCAGTTTGCTCTTTCTCCAGCGTCGATGTACCACATCCTGCATCTAGGAGGGATCACCTGCTATTAGTGACTTCGATGATTGCTACTACATCCCAAGATAGTATATCTCCCTGCATCTTCTACATATACACATCGCACCACTTTATCACAGCCGATAGTTGTTCTCCTATCACAGCCGACATTTGTTCCCCCTTTGTAGCCATTATCTAGAGTCCCAGAGCTACATACGCACATACACATACACGACACTTATCACACTCACAGCACCGTATTTTCAGTTTCCAGCTTTTAGCTTTTCATTCAACACTTTTATTTTGGATAGCTGGACCTCATCACTTGTATCACAGTTTGTCTCATAGGCTAGTTTTGGTCTTTAGAAGACGTTAATATAACTTTCTTTCTCTCTCTCTCTCTCTCTCTCTCTCTCTCTCTCTCTCTCTCTCTCTCTCTCTCTCTCTCTCTCTCTCTCTCTCTCTCACATTAGCCATATTGATTGAACATGGAATTTATACTTGTTTTCACCAATCAATATCCACCCTTGCCACCACAACAAATAATTCACAAATGTGTAAGCTTTAATAATGATTTTTAAAAAAACCAATGTTTAATGAGGTTACTAGAGCCATGTATAAAGAAAATTGTCTAGTGAGTATTCATAATGGATACAAATGTAGGCTTGTTTATACAGCAACCCATGCTTACCGAAGAGAAATTACAACTATTATTTGGAAAGAGAAGAACTTTTCCAACATCGCCCATTGTGTGACTAGCAAAGCATGAACTCTGCTAATTCTTAGAGAAAATAAATTTTATTTTATTGAGAAAATACAAACATACCTTGCTTTGGTTAGCTATGATCAAGTTTATAATAATCTTTTACTATCATTATTTGTCAATTTGTGAAATAATAGTACACTTGCGAAAGGTCAATGTAATACAAATCTAAATCCGCGGTGTGATCATGGAGGTGATCCACCCGTGCAAAATATCCTTAATTAAATCCTTTAAGAATCAATCACAAAAAAGGCATCCATGCCTAATATCATTTTCCAAGAAAACGTTCCTTTATTCCCATGGCAACTTGTCATCATCGACCCTTGCCATGCATTTACCATAAATCACAAGCACTTGGAATAATCATCTAAACAACAACTAACAACCAGTTGAATGTAAAAAGCATTTAGGATGTTGTTCGATCAACCAACAAAACCAATTGCATTCTTTCCAAACAATGCAAGAATAGATGATATAACATTTCCATCGTATATTTCCTCTCCCCCTTGGGATCTAAGAGCAATACTATGCAAAAATGTTTCTTAACACTTCCTTCCTTTGGCTAGGGCATATGCTAAGGGTTCAAACACTATTCATGATGTAAGTTCTATAGGTCACTAACCTTGATTGATACCCCAACCCTGATTTTGGATTGGCAAAAGTCATCATTATCTGACGGATCTCAAGACATCTAGTTTTAACCCTTACGATTAATTTCTTGTACTAGCTCTTAGTCAAGTCATGAGGCAAATAGGAAATTATCCTCATATATCAAAATATGTTATAGGCATAATGTGTAAATACTTGATAAGATAAGTGAGAGATTATCTCAAGTAATTAGACTCGAATAGGCCTTGCCTTGAGCTAGAATCTAGTTTTTCTTAATATTTGGGCTCTTAGGCTAAGTACTTTTGAAGTATCTAAACTAGTACTTTCTATTCATGATTCTTAATGTCATATTATTTTAGCAATTATGCTATTTATAACCCTTGACTATGCTTTAACCTAGCACTTGTATGCACAATCTTTTAATATCGTTCTTTTAATGACTATATCATTCATAACCCTTGACTAATTCTTCCTTGTGATTGCTCTATGAACGAATAAGCCATATGCAGGTGCAATTAACTTTCCTTAATATATGCACTTCACAAGCTCCATCTTACGAATATGTGAGATGAAATGATCTATACTCGTGTATCATAGTATGGGCCTAATGTATCTCATACGAGAATCAAAACAAGCATCTATCAATTTGGAAATACATTACTTACGGCCGGAACCGCAATTGGATTGACGGTGATGCCTTCGTCTGAAGCTTCGTTGTTGGTTATGGGATTGCCATCCACATGTGACATTTTTCGCTTGGGGGGCCATCGTCCGTAAGTAGACTCAAGAGATTAAGAAGGCAGAATAGATTCGAGATGGGAGAGTGTAAGAGAAGATGGATTGAGCTAACTCTCTTCCTTGCAGCATCTCAGGGTGACTCCTCTCTCTCTCTCTCTCTCTCTCTCTCTCTCTCTCTCTCTCTCTCTCTCTCTCTCAAGCTCTCTCTCACAATGTCTTGGACATGTATCCTTCTCTCTACCTCTCTCTTATAGCCTCTTGGGGTCTCCTTATGCTCCTTGTGCCTCCCCATGCCTCATATTTATAGTGGATTAGAGAAGAGGGCTTGTGGTTGAGAAGTGGAGCTCTTTGTGGAGGGGGATATTCTTGGAAAGATCAGTGATCTAATGCTCAGATCATAAATATGATGGTTCCATTGGCTCCGAAAGGGCGGGGGGGAAAAACCCTAAGACACTTGGTTAGAAAGCTTTTAGTTCACTCCCTCTTTTCTGTGTTCGAAGTGTTGTTTTCTGTCTGTAGACTACGATCGCGGCATGTGCGATTTCGGAAATCCCTCTATTTATTTTTTACATGCTTGATTCAATGTATCGAACCTATGTTCTCCCAACATACTACCTCTTCTTCACACCCTTTTCTTTATGACAGTCACATGTCTTGATTTATGACCTTTGTCTCTCTTTGTGCTGTTTGCTCAAATCATAGTAATTAACAAGCCCTGTGCAATTATCATTGCCACACCACCTATACCAATTAATAGAGAAAAAAGGCCAAGCAAGACTTGCTACTCCCACTCCCTTATAAAGATTGAGGGTCCCACACAATCATAACACCTAGGGGGCTTTAACCCCTATCCCTACCCCACTTTACAAACTCAAGGCACCTCAAGGGTAGGACATCTCAAGAACATTGGTAGACATGTCATCCTAAGCTTTACATTGCACCTCCTCAAGCATCAATTGGATCCTCGAGTGTGAGAAAATATTCCAAGCTTGCATGGGGTTCCTCAACTCATCTCCTAGTTGCATCGACACATGCACAAAAGTGAAAGAATGTAAATGATGTATGTAAGTGAGAGAAGGCCTCTCTAAGCAAATGTAGAAGGAGAGTGTCCAAAAAAGGCTATGTATAAAAATTGGAAAGTGAATGGATAAGCTCATTCTTGTGGTGTGCAATCTTGTGAACTTCTTACTTATTATTTGAGAGAGAGTTGAAGAGAGAGAGAGAGAGAGAGAGAGAGAGAGAGAGTGTGTGTGTGTGTGTGTGTGTTTGTGTGTGTGTGTGAGAGAGAGAGAGAGAGAGAGAGGGAGAGGTAGAGGTAGAATGAGGGACTATTTGGAGAAGCTCTTGATTCTCCCTCCTCCTCCTCCTCCTCTTCTCATTTTTATTATTTATGGAGCTTGCATGGCCATTGAGGGAGAGGAGGTGGACTTTTTTTGACTCTGTTACAAGGATCATGGAGTCATTGATGAGCCTTCCATGAATAGACTACAATGAGAAGGTAAATTCATGAGTTTGTTCCACTCCTTGGAATAGTTGCAATTGTTAGGTTGGAGGTAGCCATAGTTGCACTACTTGAAACACTTGAAATAATAAGAATTTTGTAAGCCTAATGGTCTATCATGTAAGAGCCATGGCATATCTTCAACAGTTTCCCTCTAAATGAAATTGGCAAAGAACTTGCAGCCTGGATAAAAGAAAGAAAAGGAAGAAGAGGAAGCTCCACTTGAAATTATAAAATTTGTCATCCATCAAGAACGGCATGTTTCGCTTAAACATTGTGAAGAATATTGGACATTAGTCTTCGAGCAAGAAGATGCAACCTCCCTCTTGTCATAGTCAAACAAGTCCCACTCCACCTAATACTAGCCATGTTGTAATAAATTGATGGAAGCTATGTTGGCTTTCTTGCATGCGTAGAAACCTATGAACTCCCAATCCTTCTATGTTGGATTCACCCTTTTGATGTAATTACCTTTTACTTTTAATACAACCAACACACATTTCATTTAAAGAAAACAAAAAGAAGAAAAATAAAAGGAAAAACGGTAGCTTAGATTGGTGTTGTATGGGAAATTCCCGCCAAGTGAGAGTTCCATGCTAATAGCAACACTAGAGAGAGAGAGAGAGAGAGAGAGAGAGAGAAGAGAGAGAGAGATAAGGGGAATCAAACCAACTATGGCAAAGAACTCAAAAGGAAATGGCTTTAGCAGAGTGGGAGGAGTAGCAGCAAGGGTGGGCAATAAGGCCTTCGTAATGCTGGAGGTGGAAGGAATTGGGCGACAGGGGTCACGGCAACCCATGCATTGCATGGGACAAAGAAGGCTAGTAGCAGCTAATCATGGCGACCACCTCTCACGCCCTCATCTTCTTTCACAGATGGCCTCCTCCTCCTCACTTGCCCACTTGCCTCTCTCACCCCTTCTTGGTGCCTCTCCCACCATCTCTCTGCCATCACCTCCCTTGCCCTCTCTCCCTCTGGCCTCACCTTTGCTTCTAGTTCCCTCAATCACTTAGTCAAGCTCTTCTCCTATCTAGTTTTTTTTTTCCATCATCTCCCTGTAGTTTTTCTGATGAATCTCTAATGGCAATTCAGAAGAACTATGCTCATTCTATATCTTTCCTTCGCAAAACTTCATTTTTTGGAAACACATGTAGATCTATATTCACAACATGCAAATTTTGGAATGACATTGTGTTGCATTAGATGTTTACCAACTATGACTATTTCGCTCTTTACTCTCTAAGTGCTTTTAGGCATAGCAACATTTGTTTCATAAAATTTCTATTTTCTAGAAGTATATGCAAAATTATTTATGGACATAATGCTACACGAGAGAAATTCTTTCATGCATTGCAACATTTCACTCACAAAATATTTTTTTTCTGGAAATCTATGCAAATTTCTTTTGTGGACACAATGTTGCACCAAATGTTTCCCAACACTCGTAGTCTCACTCTTTACTCTCTAAATTCTATCAGACATTGCAAAATTTCATTCAAGTTCTTGTTTTGTGGAACTAAATGCTTCTCTGTGAAGATTTCTATTTACAGCATATAGATTTCTTCAGAGACACTACATGGCATGAGATCTTCTCTAGCAGTCACAATTTCATTCTTTTGTCTCTTCACACCTTCAAACTAACACAGGATTGCATGAATTCTACCATGGAATGAGTTCATGGCTTAGAGCCTCAGACACAAGATCACATTAATTTTTATTATGTTAACCAATTTGTTTGACTCAGGATGGCCCTTGTCCATTGTAGAGATTGAGTTGCAGAGTGAGTGTTTCTCATAGCCTTCCTCTTTTTTTTTCTCATATGGAGAGTTCCAAAGCACTTACTCACTTTACTTTTCCCATCCATGCCGTTTCCTTCAGTTCCATAGGCTCTTTGCTTGTAGCAGGAGGAGAGGATGATGGCATCAAGATTATCAGTACCATTGATAGCTCTATTGTGCTAGTCCTTAACGGCCACAATGCACCTATCATTAGCCTTGCACTTGACCCCAAAAATGAGTTTTTGGCATTAGCTCTGCTAGTAGTGATGGCTCTATCATGTGCTGGTGCCTCTCATCTATCAAGAAAATCCACACATTGTACCATGCTACACCCTGGGAGGAATGAAATTGCTTAGCATCCAAAGGGAGATGTCTTGGTAGTTCTTGGCACAAAAAATGGTATGCATGTGATTATGTATGATCGGGATACAGGTGAAAAGGTCTTCAACCTCAAAGGTGGGCATTCAGCTTCAGTTGGCTCATTAGTCTGGTCACCAAATGGCAAATACCTTGCAACCGCATGAGGTGACAATCACGTCATCATATGGGATGTGGATAACATACAAGACATATACTGCCAGAAGTTTGAATCTCAAATTTGCAGCTTAGTGTGGAGACCGAAAGGAAATGCTTTAGCCATTGGTGACTTGGATGGAAAATTTGTATTTGGGAACCTATTGTTCCATCTCACATGACCCTACCTAGTAGTGATTCTAGTTTTCCTTTAGTTATTGATAGAGAAGTGATGCTGCACTTCAGTGATGATGGGGAGGATGGAGAGTAGCTTCACAGTGAGGAAGAAGGTGGATCTTCACCTGATAGAAGACCCAATCCTCCTTCACATCCTGATTTAAGAAAGAAGGAAAAGAGCAAAGGTCATGATAGGCTCCAATAGTCATTCTCTAGTAAGGCTGAGGCTCTGCTCCAGAGTAAAAACATAAGCTTCTCATCTGGAGTCACTATAGGTGGACATTGAGTGCCTGCATTACAAAATCCTTTTCAGCCTCTGCTCTGATTGTGTATTCATTTCATGTGATGCAATTCACAATATTCAATGTGGTAGAACAATGGAGAAAAGTGTTGGAAGGGCCATTGCCCTTGAGTCCTTGCTCTCACCTTACTTGGCTGGGTTTTAGCGACACTGGTTTTCTTAGCTCATATGATTCCAAGGTGCTAATTATTGGATCCATTCCAAAACTGATCATTTCTAGATTTTAAACCTAAGCTCTTTTAGGCAATGAGAAAGTTGTCTAGTAGATTGGATAATGAGAAAGCATATATATGTGCATAGAGACACTATTGAGCCTCTTTCTATTCCTTGTGCAGGTCTTTCTTGATACTTATTTGTGCTGTCTTAAAGGGCTTTGATGCAATGTTCAATACTCTTGAAGAAAAGCTAGAAAAGTACCTGAATCGGTGGGAGGAATATTGTTGAACTAATTGCTTCACATCTCTAGTTGAATCTTCAGCTATTAAAAAGGTGTGCAACTGAACTGCAAGCTTGTTATCACTCTACTTTCCCATTTTCAAAGCTACAATTAAACTTTGTGCATGGTTATGATTTCTTATGCCAATATGTGCTGGTATAGTGTTTGTCAGGCAGTTTGCTAGAATTTACAAGCTTTTCTTTTCTCAATAGAATTCTTCTTTGCTTAAGAAGGAGACACATCATCTAGACATTGTATCAGAAGAGGAGCAATTGGATGCAAAACAACTTGAATAAGTTTGTAGTGAGCTACACAATGTATGCTAATGTTTTATGTTCAAGGCCAGACATGCACCTTGCAAGTTTCACTATATACATATGACTACACATGATTTCGTTGTGCTTTTCTCAAACACTCTGGTTGGTATATGTGTGATAGGCTGGGAAAGAGTCAATAAGAATACGCAGGGAGTTGCGCAACTTGGAAAGATTTTTAGCTATAAAGAAAAAACATGAAGATGCTCTGTAGGATGCTGTAGTGTAGCTTAAAGGTGAGGAGCATCATGACATGCTAGAAGGTACAAATTTGTGACATTTTATCATAAGCCATAGTTTACATAAGGGTTGCAGACACATGGGTTTTGTGAGGCTTCTGTCTTGGAGTACATAGAGCTTTGGATGCTGAGAATGAAGTTGATGATTAGTATAGAAATCTTGGAAGTGAACTGGAGAGAGAGAAAGAGGAGAGAGAAGACGACAGAAGAGAGAGAATAAGTGCAAAAGTGAGAGAAAGAGGGTCATGAGGAGAGAGAAATACTAGAATAGGAGAGAGAAAGACATGAAAGAGAAAGAAGCCATTGAAGCTGAGAGCAAGGTGAAGAGGAGAAGGAAAATACTGTATTAATGTGTCAAAGATGAGAAAAAATTTACATGTCCTCTCCTTTTATAACAATGTCAGTGTGACATGGCATCAATATTATTTACACACTAAATCCCTATTCTTCCTAGCTTCTTACAATCCATCCCATCCCAAAGTTTTTTGCTCTGAGTCAGTCATTATCACATATAGGTTCTATTGGAGGGAGGGAATATTCATCTTAGATCATAGTGAAAATTCAATGGCTAAAGTATTGCAGCATCATGCTTTAATTTGAATTGTATACAAGGGGCCATGAAAATGCACTCTCTTTGAAATTTTTAAAATGGGGTTTTAAACTATCCTTTGAACGCACATGATATAGAGGGCTTCTATACTGCGATCCCCCTGAGAGCAAGGGTAGATTGATTACAAAATAAAGTAGAGTTCATCACATGTTCACTTTAGATGCTAGAATTCCTACTATGAATGATGTTATGTAAACTAAAGGCAAATGAGTGATTGCAAACATTAAAATATAGCACAAATATATTAGACATACAAATGTGTGAAGGTTAAAATTAATGTATTTTAAAGGGCTGATGACAGGGTTTCTTGTTTTTAGAGTTACAAAATTTCATAAAGTGTATAAAGAATGTCACTTTGGTAAGCAAGCAAGGTAACATTTTTTGCATGATAGAGATATGGGTAGAAGTATACTTGATATTTTGAACACACATATTTTGAGGCCTACACAGAATATATCTCTTGGTGGTAGAAAATACTTTATCATGTTTATTGATTATTGTTCAAGAGAGCTATAGATATATTTCATGAAGAAAAAGAGCAATGTATTTGAGCGCTTTCAAACTTTCAAGGATGCTATTGAAATAAAAACATACTTGAAAGTTAGTGCTTGAGGTCAGATGGAAAATGAAATTATCTCTCTAATGAGTTCAATGACTTCTTGAGGTTTCATGGGATAAAGATATTGTTTACTCACAAATATATCCCATATAAAAATGGGATTATTGAAAGAAAAAATAAATATATTACAGAAGTTACACGACCATTGATGTTTGAAAAGAATATGCTAAAATATTCTTGATATGAATATATTTATATTGATGTCTATATTATCAATAACTTTCATAGCTATAGTTCACGGCATAACCCCTAAAGAATTCTTTATAAGCAAAAAGCTCAATGTGTCACACCTAAAAAAGTGTTTGGTTGTCTTGCATATGTTCATGTGAGTGATCCAATGGTACACATGTCTAGTACGGCAAGGTACCCTATTAAAATACTTGGTTTTAAAGGCTATACAACTCATCATTATGCTTATATGATAAAGGTGGTCGAGAATGTTGAGTCCACTCTTGCTCTAAGTATGCTATTCGTCATGCTCATTAGGATGCACCAATGAATGAGATGGATAATTAGAAGCCATATACGACTTGGAATTTGGTACCATTTCCTGAGGGCAAGAAAGTTATTGGCTATAAGTGTATTTATAAAATCAAGCGTAATGCAGATGGTTATGTTAGTAGGTATAAGGATAGATTGATTGCAAAAGGCTATGTTCAAACATATAGCATAGATTATGAAGAGACATTCACTCCAATTGCTAGGATGACAAGATGTGTGATTGCTTTGATAGTAGCCAAAGATTGGAGTTTGTATTAAATGGATGTAAATAATTCATGCTTGCATAGTGAGTTGTAGGAAGAGGTGTATATGGAGCGCCCAACAGGTTATGAAGATTTAGAGCATCCCAGACATGTGACGCCTTTATAATGTCAAAGAGGGGTGACATCCAAAAAAAGTTGAAGGCCCAGACAACTGTTATCATTGTGATAAAAAGGGACATTTGTACAAGGATTGCAAAGAGATAGCGGCTTCAAGGAAGGCAAAGATAAAGATGAAGCAAGATCCTAATGCCTCTACTCATCTCTTTCTTAGACTCTGACTTGAATCATGGCCAAAGCCAAGGCCAAGAAATGGGCATGCTCATCTTCTTGAGACCACAAAAAGGGCTTGGAATCTCCTCTTGGTTTCTAATATCGATTATGCAATCATCCCTTATGACTCCCCAATGCAAGAGAGGACGTGCAAGTGGGTGGTGAGATAGCACAAGTATGCCTCATCTATATAGATATATAGGCACACAAGTTCTAGAAAGGAGCATCCCTAACACATCAACCGAAGTCTGACAAGTTTTGGAATCCTAGAGTTAAGATTGACATCTAAGTTCATTCGCTATTATGTGATAGAGCAACATTAGCTCCTAGTTTATGCTCATATGAGGCAACACTTTGGTGATCTTAACCAATGGCAAGTAGTCTATGGTCATGTATGTTTAGAGGCATTTTTAATGGGATAATCTTGTACTAGACGCTTGACATCAATACTTAGATTCTCTTTGAGAAACCTTAATGGTGGCTTCATGACCCACTGCTTGGATATCCGTGGTCCTATTTTAGTGGTCTTTGTTGTATGGACTATGATGAGTCATTATCATTGTATCATTCTATTATATCAAATTTCCCATGATCTAAGAGAGGATGCTAGCAATCTGATTAGCTTGTAAGAGTCTAATCCATACTTGACATTTCCAAGTATTTTGGACATTTTATTGTGACCATTATGATGTTTATTTAAGCATTTTATGCAGAATCATCGATATGCTGCCATTTATGGCATATTTTTTTCATTTATATTCAAGCTCCTTCACAGTCAATCATTATCACACACAACTTCTATTGGAGAGAGAAAGGGTCGTGAGTTTAGAGTGAGCACGGATGTTATTTTTAATTAGATAAGCAGTTGATATGCATGTAGTGGTAATACATTGGATGATGTTGGTGATCATAATAGTTATGTGCAAAAAGAAAAGCAAGAATCATAACCTTAATAGACTAGAAACATGTATTTCCAATGTATTTGTGCTATATTTTACTAATTACAATCACTCTACCTTTAGTATACGTAGCAATATTCATAGTAGGAATTCTAGCATCTAAAGTGAACATATGATGAGCTCTACTTTATTTTGTGATCAATCTGCACTTATAATTAAAGTCTTCTACAAAATAACCTTTTGTACTAAATCAAACCTGCAACTCTTGCTTTATCATTTGGCCAATAGACACTAAATTATTTTTGATTGATGGCACATGTAATACATTTGAAAAACACTTTTTTTGGCCATCATGAAAGGACAAGGGAATCTTTTCAATGTGTGAAACTCGATGGCATGAATCATCACCAGTCTACACATAACCTAGATTTTGTAAATCATTTATCTTTCTAAACCATTTAGCACGACTCATCATATTATTAGGGTCACCAAAATTGACAAATCATACATCATCATGTATCCCCTTTCTGGTAATCGTATTCATCATATGCTACATAATAAACAAACACTCAATTTGGTCTTCATTTTTCATGAGAAGACAATGCATGGTTTTCTTGCTGTAACTTACCACTATTGATATCATCCTTCTTAGCATAACAATGGGCTGCAAGATGACGTGGTTTACCATAATAATGACACATAATACCATAATTTTGAGAACCTCTATTCTATCATCTACCTCTTCCTCTAGTGCTCCCCCTATCTCCACAATTTTCATGGCCTCTTGAAACTTTCATTTCACCAAATTTCTCATTAAACCCATTTTGCTAGTTATCGCCAATGCATCCATACCAATGCCTCTCAAAGAAAATCTGCCATGTTCCCTTTCTAAACTCGAGTAAAATTCTTGAACTTGTTTATCACTTCTTTCAAATAATTCATCCTACATATTGATCCCTTCAGTGATCATGAGAGAGACCAACTCATCAAAATCTTGAAATGTCTTTCATATATATATATAGAAATAGTAAATGATTTCTAAGCCTTCTGACTATTAAGGCCATCCAAAGTAGATAAAATGAAATCATCATCATTAACCATTGTATCAATCGTTGCCAAAGCATTTGCAATGCTCATCGCCTTCAAAATATACATATTAATTGACATTTTCCCTTTCCTCAAAGTATTCAACTCTTGCTTGAGTTAAATCTTCCATGCCTTCGTATTTATTAAAAACATGTTTTATTAAAATGGTCTAAGTTGCATGTGAAGTTTATCCATTTCTGATATATCTCAACATAGTATTATCAATCACTATAGATAGCCAATACATCACCTTTTTGCCTTTGCATTCATTCTTTCCATGCTTTTAATTCATTTGTGGTCGTAAGGTTACTCAGTTGTGGCTCTTGTGTTTTACCTGAAACGAACTCATAAAGGCCCTTTCCAATAAGAAATTTTGTCACACGAAACTTCCATGATAGATAATTGTTCTTGTCTAGCTTCTCAATGATGGGATTTTCATTATTCTTTATCAGCATCACATAATTGATTCAAAATAGTATGCAAGTCTTCTGTAACCTTTCACAAGTGCACATCAATATACTAAGTAGTCTTTTTAATTGACTACTCAATAGTACATTGAGTATGTAACATTGATTATGTAACCTGTTTGCATAAAAAACTTGTGTTTGATTCCTGCAAAACACCTCAAAACTTACAAATTCGAAATCTGTAACCTATGCATTCATTTTTGGTCCATCAAACAAAAAATGCAATATATCCTAAAACTATTGTTCGCAACCTATGCATTCATTTTCGGTCCATGCAACAAAAAATGCAATATATCCTAAAACTATTGTTCGCAACCATACAGATTTGAAATGAGGCCCAAAACAACCTTGGATGGCCAAAAACATAACAAGACTATCTTATAGAATATAAAATGCTTTTTCTGCACACCAAATCTCATAACAATCTAAGATTTTTGCTATGTCCTGCTTCCATGCCTCCACATGCACTATCTAAGAGAAAGAGTGGAAGAATGGGAGAGCTTCTTACTCCTCATTTGCTTGCTCTAATTCTTGCTTCTTCTCCTTCACTTTAGCTTTCAAAACTAGCCTCTCTTAGTGGCACCGCTTTGATACCATGTCAATAATCATGTGGTGGGGGGGACTTGTTTGAGTTGTTGCATCGAACAAACACCATACACATAAGAAACCACTCACTCAAGAACACAAAAAGAGAGATGAAGGCAAAAACGTTTTCTTACTAGTTTTTTCTTATTCTTCCACCCAAAATACAATGAATACAAAGTATAAATAAGATACAATATAAAACAAAGTAACATACCAAGTTAAACAGTGCATAACAAACTATACTAATCGACTAGTGCTATAAGTATGTCGTAAAAGTAGGTGCAACAAACTAAATATAATAACTAATAAGTTAGTAACCATGTGAGGATCATAATAACCATCGAAGTGCTAAATATAGATGTGTAGATCCCTCTAACCAAGGGGTCCATTATCAATGCCTGCACATGTTGAGTTTCCTATCTTCACAAGCCCTCTGCATTTAAACCCTTGAACTCATTAGATCCTCCAAGATCAAATGGTAAACCAAAATCTTAGTGTATCCCTCAAGTTCAACTGTAAGAACCCTTTTCTTTGGTACATTAAAGTATTTTGTCTCATTCTCAAGAAACTGCAAGGAAGAAATCTCCCTGATATGTATCTTTTTATGTGTTACGAGAACATCATGTATAAATGCATCATATTTGCCTTGCATGGTTGAAGCATCCATCTACACATCTACATATTCACCCAAAGCATAGATTTCTTTCACGTCTTCAACTCTCATAGCATCATCCATTTCTTGCACACTAGCATGAAAAAACTCCATCATTACACCCTCATTAGGAATGCTACCAATCAAATCAATAGACAACACAATTGCATCATTAGCCACATCATTTTTAATAGTTCAATACATGTCAAGAAAAAAATCTATGCATCATCAATAATCTTTGAATTTATGTCTACTTTTGCATTATACTTTGCAATTTGAGCATCTAGCATTGGAATCTCAAATAGTTCAATAGACAAATCATGATTTTGCATACAAATCTTAGCTCTTTGGGCACACTTATATTCTTCCCAGACTTTAAGAGCATACATGCAGTCATCCTAGGTTATGCCATACATCCACAGAATCTCCTGAACTTGTTTCTTAAACACCACTTTCATGAACACATTCAAAGCATTCAATCCTATAATCCTCTTAGATATCAAATTATTGCATCGTTTCATTAAAAAATTTAACATAGTTACATACATCCTATCCATTAAATATGCCTCCTTCCTCTATAATTAGTTGAAGTGGTTCAATTGCCAAATCCTCCATCCCCTTAGGTTCTTAATTAGTAATTTCCTATTCCTGCATATCTATGACTTGATATGGTAACTACATTTGTACTTCCCATATAAATATTTGAATTACATGTATCCTACAATCCATATCCAAATCTTTACACTTAACTACATGTATACAATTTTTCAATAATCACATCTACCCCTACTACATTCCTCATTAACTCCTTGTCAACTTCATGATTCCTATCTCCCGTCCTACAACCTTGTCATTGCATTTCACATTGGGTTTGAACACTCATATTTGAAGGATGAGGATATAGGCCAATAAGAGTTGGGGTCTCTACCAAGAGATTTAGGAAAGAGGAGGAAGAGTTGTAGTATTAGCTAGAGTCAAAAGCTTTAAACCCAAATCACAATTTCATATGAGAATATCCTCAATGTTAACTCTCCACTTCATCCAAGTACTTCCATGGATTAGAAGTGGTTGGCATTAACCCCAATCTCTACTTAGCCCTTCACTTCATCTGAGCATAAAATTTCTCCAAAGTGATCAAAACTAAGCCCCACTTCTTAAATGGAAGGATAGCCATGATAGGTGTAAGTGGGCATTTCCTATTCTCTTTGCTGTCATGGCTTTGAAAGGTATCACATCTCTTAACGTACTCAAAGGGATCTTGGAAGATGGATGGCCACCAATATCCAGCTCTTAAAGCTTTCTGTTTCGTTAACCGCCCAACAAAGTGCCCTCCACAAGCAGAGTCATGGCACTCTTCCAAAATAAAGGGAACCTCGTCAAGCATCACACATCGGCGATAAATATCATCAACACCCTGCCAATATAATGTTCCTACGATCAAGGAGAATTTTAATGCCTGCTGTTTAATCTTCCTCTTCTCCGATTTTGATAAAGTATCTCTAGTCTCTCCCGTAGAAAGATGGAGCATTATAGCAGCATACCAAGAGGGAATAGCCGCTGTATCAATCTTGAACAAAGTCTCCATGCCACTTCCTTTAGCCAAGACCTCTTTTGGCTCTCCAAAATCCACAAGACACTCTATAATGCCCTGAAGCTTTAGCCGCTTGCTCTTAATCTCATAATCAAATTCCTGCAAAGTGATTAACCACTTTGCTAAATGGTCAAGTGACTGTAACTTATTCAACAACAATCAAAGCCCTTCCGTCTTCGTACAAAAAACCACCCTCTCGTAAAGAATGTAGTACCTAAACTTTTTGGTCACAGATACCATCGCAAGGCACAACTTCTCCATATAGGTGTAGTTAATTTCTGATACACCCAACTTTCGACTAGCAAAAGCTATCGGATGGTACCACTTTTTCTCCCAAAGCTATCGGATGGTACCACTATACATGGTTGCTGCTGAAAATATATAGAACATTTTGCCCCTTTTTGGTGCTTTTAAAACAGGTGCTTTGGCAAGCTCCTACTTCACATAATCAAAAGACACTTTGCAAGCATCACTCCATGAAAACTATCAATTAAAGGACAATAGGTTAGTCAATGGTAATGTTATTTCTGCCAAGGCATTGATAAACCTCCGATAATACCCTACTGATGACAGAAAGCTATGCACTTCCTTTGGAGTATGTGGTGGACTCATATCGACTATGACCTTGATCTTTTCAGGATCAGTCGCAATCCCTACAAAACTAACCACATGGCCTAACAAGAGCCCATAAGGGACTCTGAACACACACTTCCATAGGTTAAGAGCTATGCAAAATTGTCTGCAACGCTCAAAAAACTTCTGCAAAATGATCAACTGTCTATCCCTTATGATGGCTGCCCCTAGATCATCAATGAATACTTTCAACTCCTCTGGGGAGATGTCACCAAAGGTCTTGTCGGTTGTTCTTTGCCACAAACCAGGTGCATTACACAACCCAAATGCCATCACATGGTATGCAAACATACCAAAGACTATAATAAACGTCGTTTTTAGCTTGTCTTGCTCAGCGATCGCTATTTGGCTATACCCTGCAAAGCAGTCCATAAACGAATATATTTCCCTACTCGCTAGTTGATCCAAAATTTGGTCAATAAACGGCAACATGTAGTAATCTTTAACAGTCTGCTTATTCAACTCTCTAAAATCTACACAAATATGGATTTGATTATTATTCTTCTTCCTGATCACAACTGGTGAGTACCATTCAGTATGCTGAACAGAGAAGATCAAACCCGCTTTACACAACTTTTGTAGTTCCTTGTACAACCCATCCCTTAATTCAAAAGGCATACGCCTTACTTTCTAACGTACAGGGCAAGTACCTTCGTTTACAGAAATAGTATGCACAACTAGACTGGGACGAATACCTTGAAGTTCATCATAGCTCCAAGCAAAAATGTCACGAAACTCTCAAATTAAGGACACATAATCCTTTCTTTCTTCCGAACTGAGCATGGACCCTAGTTTAATTGTTCATGAATCATTTAGCGTACCAAGATCCAGCTCAATAATGTCCGCGTCTCTTATTCAATCGTGAGGCTCTATCGGCTCATTCAAGGTTATCTGATAAATATCCTCTGTAGTGGACCCTTCCTTAGATCCATCCCTCGATGACGTCTCACTACCAAATGGATCATCTACTGTTTCTAGTTCAGTGGAGGATAGTGGAGCTTTCTCACTCTGAGGAGACTCAGGGTAAGCATCCACTATTGCACAATGGGTACCTCGACCTAGAATCACTTGACCAGCGGGTATATCGACTTAACAATCTGTCCGTGGAATCCATGGCCTGCCTAGCAAAACCCGATAGCTAAGACATCTTACAAACCTTATCACCCTAAAGTCTAGATAGCATTCCATGCTCGCAACTGTATTGTGAACCTTAGTAATGCAACCTTTTGGTAGTCTTAGACTATCATCAGCCATCCTAAGAAGAGTGGAGCCGTCTTTTTGGATCTCTAGACCTAACCTCTTCATTAAGTCTAAACTTATGATATTGACGGAGGATCCAGTGTCCATGATAGCATGTTCCACTAATATTCCATCCACATATGCTGGAGCCCTAGGGCAATGCTTTTCAGTATGATCAAACCAATCTTCCCCCACTCTAGCTATGCCCAAAGATTCTACTATATACCCTATACGTAGGATTTCCTTGAATTCCTTGCTTACTCCTAGAGAAAGTTTAATCAATTGCAGGAGATTCACGTCTGGTTTGACTTCGCAATGGGAACTTGCTAGATCAAAGTCATGGTAATTAGCTAAATTTCTCTTCTCGCGCCACACCATTCTCTCCTTTGGTCTTTCCATCGGCTTTGGTGCTTCTTTTTTAGCCTTTACCTTCTTTCTTGGCAATCCTTTATCCTCCTCGGGATCGACTTTACTGCCAACAGGTCTTAACGGTCCACCTTCCTTATCAGGATTTAGGACTCACTTTTCCCTAGCATCTTGCTTAGGGCTTCCCTCGACAGGTTTTACCATTCCTTTGTCACCCTCTTCAATCTTTTGACCCCTTGTTATGGCTCATAGATTAGAAGCCTTTCCTTTTTGCAGTATTTGCCTTGGTCCATCGTCTTGTTGGAGATTATTCCCTTGCGCGCGATGGTTAACTGGACGTGGTTGTTTACTCCCTTGTTGGAGAGAACAGATCTTACTCCAACAGGTAGCAGCTAAGTGGCCAGACTTCCGAAAAATATCACATTTGACATTTGGGCAATTTTTAGGGAAATGTTGGCCCCCACACCACTTACAGCTGAATCTTGAGGGGCCACCCTCTTCAGGGCGTCAGCTCCCAATCAAATTCTGTTGCTTCTTAAGGAAATTGACATCCACAGCTATTTGTCGATACTATTCAGAGATCATATCGGTGTAGTGCTTCATCATGTCCTTAACTTCACCAAGGACATTAGAAGCACTTGACTCATAGTCGTGATCGTCAGTCTGTCATCCCATGGGCCTAACCACTTGATTAGGAATTGGCCGCTGACCAACTGGGACAACATTAGGATTCATTGTTTGGTTTCCACCACTATTTAGTGAGGCCGCCTGACTAGCCATAGGCATAGTCATGCTAGGAGGAACTGGTAACATAGGCAAATTCGACATGATACTCCCTCTGCTACTCATTTTTAACATGGGGTCCCCTTGACTCCCATTGGTCAAGGCCAAATTATTACCATTCCAATTTATCCTTGCTGCATAAGCAGCTTGCAAGTGCAACTCTACTCCTTCTACTTGGGTAATGGCAGTGTCAATATCGGCCAAAGCAACACTACTCAACAGCACCTGGATATTAAAATCCAATCCATGTAGGAAATATTATAATTGTGCAGCCGCTGGAATGGGAATATAAGCATTAAGTTTGCGAAGAACTTGCTTTAGTTTCTTGGAATATGCTTGGACATTCTCATTTGGCTCTTGGCGTGTTACATTTAAAACACGTAGCCAATATTGCCCACCCTTATTAGGGGAAAACTCTCTATGGAAAGCCGTAAAGAATTGGGCACTGCTAGTTATGGTTCCAGCTTCCAGACTGTGATACCACACTGCCGCTCTTCTTTTTAACGTCATATTGAAGAACATCATTTGGTGTCCTTCATCTTTGATTTGATAGTTGAATATGAGCATTTGAAACTCCTTAATGTGGAGTTCTTCATCTTCTTCTACTAACCCATGGAAAATGGGCAACGGTGCTCCTAATGCTGGTAAATCGAGTGTACGTGCTAGAATTGTGATAGGTTGTGCCATGGCCACAACCGCATTGACAACAGGAGTTTTTGTAGGCAACATACATCCCCATTTTTTGTGGTTTGATTAATTGGAAATAGGGAAGTACCAAGACTTCCACTTACACTCAAAGAGCTACTCGTAACACCTAGGTTACTAGAACCACTACCACTTATGCATAACGAGCTGCTCCTTTGAGGAAAATAGCGTCTTACAATCTCCAATTGCCGTCTAGCCCTCTCAGTACGTTCTGGTTTTTGTATTTTGGCTTGACGGTCCTTGTCAGAGGAGATAAACCAACTATTTGGTCCCTAAAAACCCTAGATTCAAGAGCCCCCACTTGTTGGCAACTCTCTGCAAATGCACCACTAATGGGACCTAAAATGGGCCAGCACTGGCTATAGCATTAGCCGGACCTCATGCATACGACAGACAACCCCACCACACGGCCTTGCGGGCCAGGAGCATCTAAAACTCACTTTACACTAAATGCTTATGACGATTTTGTGTTTGTATCCAATATGTAGTCCAACATTCATCTTCCCTTCTCCTCAGAGGGAGATCCCATAACATATAAGCATAATGCCTCCTAATACACACATAGGGAAGCACCTCCAGCTAATTGCCGTGGTTCCACTGCGACTCTCCTACACCTCGGAGATTGGCCCCAAGATGCGTAGCTAACACATATAACATTCACAAAAACTGCACTCTTTCATAATTCAGCGTTCTAGGATATTTTTATTTACCTCACAAAACTTTCCCCAATGGAAGCACCCGTCTAACCTACAGCTTGGGTTTCCTGTCCTCTTAGCATTGGTCAAAGTTTATCAATCAAGTGCAATGCATGCTAGGAGATACCACATGGCATGCTTGATGCAAGGTATATGACAATTGTGCACAACCATTTTATGATTTTAAAAAACCAACCATGTGAGGTGCGGAAAACAACCCTTTCATGAATTTTAACTAAGCATTACGTGCTGCACTGCTTTAGGGACTAGCACCAGAACTTCCGTGCTAATAGTCACCTATATTTAATTATGGAACGATCCCTAAATGCTATGCACAAAGAGGGAAATCAAAATTTGTATATTTTCAGCAATTAGATCGTCGCACAAACTTTATCCCCTCCCCCACCGTTTAGGTTTGCTGTGGTGCATAGGTGTAAATGATTGTTTTGTATCATTTTTGTATGTAAAAAAACTAAACACATACTATAACACAAAGGAAGCGTCAAACTCAAGATTAACCTCATGCTTTGACCTTGCCAAACATTCACGTACATAAATATTATTTTTTCATATTTTTTGCGCGCGAAAACTCCAGTTTTCTTTATTTTTTGCTATTTTTTTATTTATTATTCATAGAAAATAGTTATTTTCTGATTTATTTGTATTGTGTTATTATTTTGACTAAAAATTAACATTTTCTCCAATTTTATCCCATTTCCATTCCTTTTTCCCAACTCAAAATTAAAAAAAACCACTAATTTCCATAAAAATGACTATAATGATTAGGACCACAGTGACATAGATTGTAGCACAAGGCAACTAAGGTGGGAACTCCAAGAGCTTTATAGAAAGAGCCATTAGGCTTGGTAACAATGGAGGATGGAAAGGACACAACTATGTTAAACATGACCATACTATTGTATATCTTGGTATGTGGTTTCTTATTTTTCTTCTCCTTCAACAATGAAAGGAAGGATGTCCCTTGCCACTATTCTTCTTTTCCTTCCCATTTGAAGTAAATATAATAGTCATATTCTCTCCATTCAAGAACTACATGAGTAGATGGGTTGCCTTCTTCTCCTTCTTTTCTTCTAAACCATGGATAAAGTTCTCATACTATAGGGTTTGGTTAAGAAGAATCACACACACACACACACACACACACACACATATGTATGTATATTGTGTATGTATGCACACACACACACACGTATATATACATTTATGTGTGTGTGTGCATAAATTATTATAACGGAAAAGGAATAAAGCTACTTTAGAAGACCAGCTCATGAAGGTCTTTGAAGACCATACCATGCTCAAAATGAGCCTATCAACCCCTTCAGAATTGGAGATCATTGATTTTTTCCCTTACTTTAAAGAAGATATGAGCTTGAGTGTGTTGTTATAGAGTGTTTTTCCAACCTTTTATCCTCTCTTATGGGTAGTTAAATAAATATTTTACTAACTTGTTCTCAAAACACAAAGAAGATGAGCAAGAGGTTGATGTTGCAACCTCAAGAAGAACACTATTGAGCTATTTTGTATGACAGAATGAGGTTGTTTTTCATCTTAGAATTGTATAATAAAGGGATAAGCCATTGAGGAACTTTGTGAGACTTCCATGATGATTATGTGATGCAAATTTTCCATGGTACCATGAGACTCATATAAGGTGAGAATTTATGTATTAATCTTTCATTGTGTAAAATGGGTTTCTTTGTGAGTTCATGTGTTGTTGGCATTTGGCTTTGTGGAAGAGGTGTTTAGAGTGGTGCTACTTATCTTGTATATGGCCATGTAGCAATTAGCTCTTTTTTGGTATCTTTAAAGTCTTGCTAAGGCTTTTGTGAGGGCTTGTGGGCTCTTGGCCTAAAAGAAATTGTTATTATTTTATAGTTCTTTGGGTGGTCTTGTGGAGCTCAATTTCAAGTTTTCTATCTCAACTCAATAGAAGTCATCTTTTTGGCTTGTGTGCCTATTATTTAGTTTTATAATCAACTTTTGTGTTTAGTTCAATGATATAAATGTGATTGGTTTTTGGTGAGGTCAAAACTCTTACTTATGGAGGTAAGACAATTGGCCTATGGGCTCATGGATAATTGTGATTAGCTATTGCAAGAAGTTCTGATGAAGCTTGCCATATTTCTTGTGATCTATTTATTATCTTTTGGAGCTTTCTAATCCCTGAGGGTGTCTCCCCTATATGAGATGCACCTATTGTATACCAGGAATTTTCTTATAATTCTAATAAGGACATATATCATATGCTTGTGTCCTACACAATAACCCTTGAAGAATGATGCAAATGATACCCTTAAAGATAAGAAATATTGATTGTGATCCTTTGTCTTGCCTGGTGTGAGTCGTTTTAGACATTGAATCTTGTGATATCTCATCCCTTGCTACTCGTATTCAAGGGTAATGCCATTCTTGCATCTTGATTGGTTGGGTGGGTGATTAGGCAAAGTTAGTGGTTGTAAGTGTGGTATTGGTACCCTTTTCCCATTATGCTACTATCTTATATGAATGAGTTGTGTCTTAAAATATTGAGAGAGGGATGGAGATAAGTGACAACACAAGAGTAGCAAGAGTCCAATTACAAAATAGTATTGAGCACTCTATTTATGAAGATGAGGTACCTTTATAAAGGCATTACAACTAGTGGTTTTGGAAGGTGCTTTTAGTATCTCCAATCACACCTAAGTAGTTTTTCCTAGTTAAATGGAGTAGGTGAAAAGTGAGTTCCTATCTACACTTGTTATAGAGAGTTTCTCCCTTGATTCGTGCATGAAAAGTATAGAATAGAATATAATTGTTCCTAATATATATGGTCCATCTACAATACCCTCTATACATATCACGTGTTTGGATTACCCCCCCCCCCAATTTAACTCATGATGTAAACAACATTATGCATGACCATCTTTTGCAATAGCTCGATTACCACATTACTTGCAAGGGACATGTGTGTCTCAGAGATGTAAATGGTTTAGTATACTTGCACTTTTAGATAAGACAATTTTAGCCAAGGCCTATATATATAAAGTTACATGTGCTTATAATTATGATTTGCGACAATTACAAAAGCGAGTCCACACTTTGTGTAGTCCTTCATATGTTGAAATATCAAAAGGAGCCTTATTTCTCTCTTTTTATTAAAATTCATGGAAATGGCTTTGTGGCGGGCCCCAACTTTAGCATACCATAGGAAAGTTCAAAAGTTTGTTAGGGGTGTTGGTTTAGTGAGTCAACAAACTAAGCACCCCAACAAACCAATCACTTCTTTGTTGTTAGTAACTAACTCATGTATTTAAGTAGGGATTGTCTAGAGAAGGAAGGAAGGAAAACATGAGAGTTGAAGCTCTATTTTATTTATCTTTCTTTTTCCAGTAATTGATCTTTCCCCTTTCTAGCCAATATAATGTGTCTTGTAGATCTTGTTGGATAGGAATTTTATACATAGTTATTGGTGGAGAGAGGAAGCATCACTCATCAGATTTGGTAATCCAAGAGATGAAATTATGATTTCTTATGAATCGTCTATTGTTCAACCTTCTAGCCTAGATTATTCGTTGTAATCTTTTAGTGTAGCATTGCAACAACTATCTACAACCAACCAACAAATTTCTACTAATCAAGCCATTCTATATTTGTTAGCTAATCAAGCTACCTCTTCTTCTTCTTCTTCTTCAACCCAACATAGGAAGGTTCACCCAAAATCTTTTTCTATTCTACAGGATGTAGACATATTATCTTGGTTAGATCCCTTAAAAAATGTTGCAGATGATCATCAATGGTGGCAAGAAGGAGAAACATTCAATGAGGAACAAATGGTTTTGAAAGGAATTACATCCACATGGTATATTCAACAACTTGACGAGTTAAAACATAATTGGAATTCTTTCAGGATAGCTATAGTACCAGATTTTGCTCATGACAATGTAGCAAAAAGTGCTCTCCAAAAGATTTAATGAGTGTGAACAAAAGGAGCATGAAACAATTTCTCAATTTATTGTGCATTTGAAGAAAATTGTGATGAGATTTGATATAAAAATGATAGAGCACGTGAAGTTATTTTTTTAATGGCCTAGACTAAGACACGATCTTCGTACAGGGTTAAGTTCAAGGTCTTGAGACTTTTGCATATGATATTTAGATTGCTCAAGGAATTGAAGGAAACCTTCTCAATGACGAAGAAGATATTTTCAACAAGAAGAAAAAAATATATAGCCAACCTTGATAGTCATTATCCAAAATGCTCAAAGACGATTACTTGGTAAAGATACCCAAGGATAGCCAAAGTGTTTCAATTGTAATGTGTGTGGTCACATATCCAAGAATTGTTGGAAGCCACAAAGACCATGAAATGTAATAAAGAAAGTACGTATAAGATGTTCAACTTGAAGAGCTTTCATTATCAAACAACTCCTAGATGAACGGATGCAAGAAGCGAACCATTCATACATGCAAGCCTCAACATGAAGTTCCCAAAAGTGAATTGTAAGCACGATTAGTGTGCAAACTAATGTTTTGAATGTAGAAGTATTGTTGGATTCTTGAAGTTCTTTTTCTTTTATCAACTCTAATTTAGCAAGCATGATCAAAGCTTCTTGATAGCATATTGAAGAAATTCATGATAATGTAATAGTGCAACGTGGACTACAACATGATGTTTGACATGACTATGGAAGAGCCATGCAAATAGGAGGGTGCCTAATATACCATGCTAGATTGGATCCATGGAGGATTGAGGGAAGTCGGTAGGTTGAGAGGGACCAATGCTGGCTTTTGGACTCACTATTGCTCACAAAGAAAGCATTTGGAAATTGGATGCAAGTCATGATACTTATCTTGGACATAATCACTTGAAAGTGACTGAATATTGTTTAGAGTGGAAGATACCAAGTGCCATTCTAGAAGGCACCAAAACCTAGAATTGAATTAGAAGATGGGAAGACGGCGTCTGCACATGCCAGTGATGGAACTTCACCCCACCTCACGTTGACGAGGAAGAGAAAGCTACAATAATGCAAAAAGAGATAGTTGAAACATGACATGAGCATTTGACACAAGGCTAAGTCAACACTAATGTTTGACACGAAGCTAAGGCAATAGTAATGTCCCAACTAGTGCAAGGCTGATTAGAAAACTATAGGGATGTCACAATTAGGGTGCATTGTTTTAGGTCTCCATGGAAGAAGTTGTGCTTTGGGACTATAGCATAATAAGGGCCATATAACATGTTGAAGTGAGCATAGAAAGGGGTGGAACTATTAGTTGTCAATTGTGTAATCATGCCTACATGAAGAATGATCTATTATGGCGACAATCATGGGAGGAAAGTGAAGATGGTTTTGAAGAGCTTTTGGAGTGCCAACAGAAGGATGATTACATGAATACATGATTACATGCCAATCCTAATTATTTTCACCAATTGAATGACTATCACAAAGAACTTTTAATCATTTCCTACATAGGGGAAAAAAAAAAGAAATTCCCTATCAATTCTCTGCTAAAGGATACACATAGGTAGGGAAAGTAATTCATAGGGAAGATGAAACATTTCCTAGTTACAAAAACTAGGGAATCCCTAATTTCTCTAACTTATGTGAATTTTCAAGTAGAAAATTATATACCAAATTTTCAACTAGGAAATTATATAGAGATTGCCTTGGGGGGATCACCTTATAGGATAGTTTAAAAACTTATTTTTTGAATTTTTGTATCATTTATATACCCCATTTGTGAATTTTAGAGGCAATAGTTATATCTTTTCTATAAATTTAAAATTAAAAGAGTGTAACTTCATGGATTTTTTTATATAAATCAAATTAAAGCATGATGTTGGAATACTTTAGCCATGGAATTTTATTTATATCTAAGATGAAAAATTTCTCGCTCCAATAGAACTTGTGTGTGATAATGATTGACTGAGAAGGAGCTTGAATATAAAGGAAAAAAATATGCCATAAATGACAACATATCGATCTACATAAAATGCTCAGATAAACATCATAATGGTCACAATAAAATGTCTAAAGGACCTAGAAATGTCAAATATGAATTAGACTCACACAAGCTAATCAAATTGCTAACATCCTCTCTTAGATCATGGGTGATTTGATATAATAGAATGATATAAAGAAAATGACTCATCATAGTCTATACAACAAAGGCCACCAAAATAGGACCATGGATATCCAAGTAGTGGATGATGAAGCCACCACTAATGTGTTTCAAACAGAATCTAAGTGTCAATGTTGAGCATCTAGTACAAGATTATCCCATCAAAAATGCCTCTAAACATACGTGACCATAGATTCCTTGCCTTTTGTCAAGATGGCCAAAGTGTTGCCTCATATGAGTTCAAACTAGGAGCTAATACCGCTGTGTCAAATAATATCCTATCATGGACTTAGATGTCAATCTTAACTCTAAGATTTCAAAACTTGTCAGACTTCAGTTGGTGTGTTCAGGATGCTCCCTTATAGAACTTGTGTACCTATATATTGATACAGATGAGGCGTACCTACCCCATCTCACCACCCGCTTACGCATCCTCTCTTGCATTGGAGAGTCATAAGGGATGATTGTATCACTGGTATTGGAAAGCAAGAGGAGACACCAAGTCCTTTTTGCGATCTAAAGAAGATGATCATGTCTATTTCTTGGCCTTGGCCTTTTCTAGGATCAAAGTCTGAGTGTCTAAGAAAGATGATGATTGAGTAGAGGAGTTAGGATCTTGCTTCATCTTCATCTCTGCCTTGAAGCCTCTACCTCTTTTGCAATCCTTGTGAAAATGCCCCTTTTTATCACAATGATAATACTTGGATGGGCCTTCAACTTGTTCTACATGTCACCTCCCTCTGATGCTATAGAGCCCTCACATATGGGATGCTCTAAATCTTCACAACATGTCAACTGCTCCATATACACCTCTTCCGGCAAGTCACAATGCAAGTATACATTCTTGACATCCAATTGCTACAAAATCCAATCTTTGGGTGCTATCAAGACAATCACACATGTTGCCATGCTAGAGACTGGAGTGAATGTCTCTTCATAATATATGCTATATGTTTGAGCATAACCTTTTGCAATTAGTCTAGCATTACAACTACTAACATAACTTTCTATGTTTTGCTTGATTTTTTAAATCTACATATAGCAAATAACTTTCTTGCCCTCAAGCAATGGTACCAAATTCCAAGTCTTATTGGCTTCTAATGCAGCCATCTCATTCATTGCTACATCCTAATAAGCATGACCAATAGCATCCTCAAAGCAAGTGGGTTCAACATTCTCAACTAACATTATCATGTAAGCATAATGGTGAGTTGCATAACCTTCAAAACTAAATCATTTAATAGGGTATCTTACCATGCTAGACCTATGTACCATAGGATCACTCAGTAGAGCCTTTACCTTACCATGTGCTCTTTTTACACCTGGTGTCCTAACTGAAGGAATACCAAGCTCAACATCCAATTTCTCTGAACCATATTGGAATCTCAATCAGATCCCAAATAACTGGTAGATGCATCATTACCATCCGACACTTTCTTATTCCCTTTGTCTTTACTTTCAATACTTGTAGATGCACTTGAAGATGTGGGGCTACTCCTTAGTCGCCCAAACCAAGGGCTAATTGTAGATGTAGTACTAGATGATGTTTATGGTCTACTAAGACTATGATTTTTGCTTTTTCTTTTGCACATAACGATCATGATTATCATAATCATCTAATGTATCACCACTAGATTCATATCAATAGCTTATCTCATTAAAAAAGTATCCCTCCTCACTCTAAACTCACCTATGATGATTGGGTTATAATGACAATACCCTTTCTGCTCTAAAGAGTATCTAATTAAAATATATTTTTTAGCCTTTTGATCAATTTTGTTATGTAGCTCATTTGGTACATGAACATATGCAATACAACTAAACACTTTCAGGTGTGATACATTGGTCATTTTGCTTATAAAGCATTCTTTAGGGCTTATCCCATGAATTATACATGTGGAAGCTATTCATAATATAAACATCAATATGAATAGCCTCATATAAAAAATATTTTGGCATATTCTTTTCAACCATCAATGCTCGTGCAAAATTTGCAATATGTTTATTTTTTTCTTTCTACAATCCCGTTTTGTTGTGGGGTATATTTGTGAGTAAACAGTCTCTTTATCCCGTGAGATGTCAAGAAGCCAGTAAACTCATTAGAGAGGTAATATTCTCTTCCATCTGACCTCAAGTACTTAACTGTCAAGTATGTTTCTATTTCAATAGCAGCCTTGGATGTTTTGGAGTGCTCAAATACATCACTCTTTTTTGTTCAAGAAATATATCCATAGCTTTCTTGAACAATAATCAATAAACATGATAAAGTATTTGCTACCACCAAGAGATATATTTTGTGTAGGCCCTGAAATATGTGTATTTACAACATCAAGTATATTTCTACTTATATCTTTCTCATGAGAAAAAGGTTGTCTTGCATGCTTACCAAACTGATATGCTTTATACACTTTATGAAATTTTATAACCCTAAAAACAAGCAAACTTGCAATCAGCCGTTTATACTACATTAATTTCAACCTTTACACATTTGTATGTCCAATATATTTGTGCTATATTTTAATGTATGCAACCACTTCTTTTCTTTTAGTATACATAGCAACATTCATAGTAGGAATTCTAGATTCTAAAGTGAACATTGATGAGCTCCACTTCCTTTTGTGGATCAACTTGCACTTATCATTAGTCTTCTACAAAACAACCTTTTACATTACATCAAAATTGCAACTCTTGCTTTATCATTTGTCCAACCACTAAATTATTTGTGATTAATGGCACATTTAATAAATTTGATAGACTCTTTGTTTGGCCATCATGCAAGAATATATTTTTTTTTAATTTCTAAAATTGGATGGCACCGTCTACACATAACCTAGATTTTGTAAATCCCTTTCTTTCCAAACCATTGAGCATGACTCGTCATATGATTAAAGTCACCTAAACTGACAAATCATATATCATCATGTGTCCCATTTCTTGGAACAGTATTCATCATATGCTACAAAACAAACAGATGCTCATGTTGGTCTTCATTTTGTCATGAAAGGACGATGCATAGTTTTGTTGTTGTAATTTACCACTCCTATAGTTATCATCCTTCTTCCTATAAGAATGGGCTGTAAAATGACATGTGTTACAATAATAATGGCAAACAATACCAAAATTGCCAAAACCTCTATTTTATCATCCACCTCTTCCTCTAGAGCTCGTCGTGTCTCTAAAGTTTTCATGGCCTCTTGAAACCTTCATTTCACCAAATGCTCATTTAACTTGTTTTGTTGGTTATCACCAATACTACTATACCACAATCTCTCGAAGAGGATCTACCACATTCCCTTTCTAAACTTGAGTAAAATGCTTGAACCTGTTTACCACTTCTCTCAGATAATTCACCCCACATATTGATCCCTTTGGTAATCATGATAGAGGCCAACTCATCAAAATCTCAAAATGTCTTTCATATATATACAAAAATAGCAAATGATTTCTAAGCCTTCTCTACATAAAACCAAATCAGCAACGTCAAGCATTGTATCAACATTGCATCATCAGTACTTCAATTCACACTAGATATTAGGCCACACTTCATGAATATTTACCTTATTATAGTCATCTCTTGAATTGTCATGAAGGCCTTGTACCCCTTGAATTGTCAACACACTGGTGGTCCCAATAGATCCACACAAGAGAAACCATCCTCTTCATGTAGGTGGTTGATATCCATCAACAGAGTCAGAGTTATAAGAGACTCCAAAATACAAAGATTTTCAACAAGCACATCTAGCTTTAGAGAGTCATATAGTCCAAATTATTGGTCATGGTATACACAATGATTTCAACACAAGAACTATTGAAACCCTAGTAAAACTTAAGAAGGCCATTAAACTTCAAACTCTTCTTGTAGAAAGCCAAGAGTCCATTGAACTGATGCTCCCCTCCATTCTTTATAGTGTTGGCCTCCTTAGCAAGGTGTGTTCTAACGTAGTCTAGGGAATACACAAAAATAAAAGTAGGAAGGAAGACACACTAGCTGCTCTTATGCATAATAGTATTCCCCCATCCCCCTACATGAACATCCTCCTTTACCAGAATTCATGTTGCACCCCCACCCTCCTTTGCGTTCCTAAAAGCATGCAAGGAAAATCCCTTTTTTTCCCACAATGCATGATAATATATATTAAATACTTATTTTTCTCCTTCTCTTTTTTTTTCTCCAAGTCAACTATCATTCACCAATCAAGCATATTTGAATGAAGGTTGAGAGCTTTTTCCCATCCTTGTCCATGTTATCATTCACCACACTTATGGCCACACAACTTACATCCATTGGATCATGTATCGAGGTGTTATCAAGAAAGCCATGAGCCACCTTTCTTGTATATACCGATCATTAACCATTCCTCCTATCCTTCCAAAGATGTAAAGGTACTCAAAAACAATGCTAAAAGCATGTACTCATTAGTCGTACAATGCCACCCATTTCACCATCAACAAATTAGGGCCCTTCATGCATGAGCCTTTATTCATATAACTTAGATCATCTATACAATCAATCTCACTAGCCAAACCAAAATATATAAATATTGTCGCTAACTTCAACTACTCAAAACATCTAACTCATGTCCTTTTTCCTAGGCTTTTCATAAGTGGATGCACAACATCACGATATCCACCCTCTTCGAACCTACATATCCCTTTGATGTGCCACACTATGTAGCCACCTAGATCAAACACTAATATGATCATGAACTTCTTCTTTTGAATAATCAACCTCCCACTAGGATCAAATAGCCAAGTCATCGGTATATTCTAGAATGCATAACAATTCCAATCTCTAATTCCACCTAGATCAGAAGGCATTGATAGTGCATGACATCCATCATCCATATAGCCTTCCATGACTAATACCCATGAACTCATTAAATCCTCTGAGATCAAAGGGTAGACCAAAATATTAGTGTAATATCCTATATCTTTGAGTCTATGGAGCATCCATCTACGCATTGGTGTATTCATCCAAAGGATATATTTATGTCATACCTTCAACTCTGATAGCATCATCCATCTCTTGCACATTAGCATCAATATGATCCATCATCACATCCCCATTAATAATGTTAGACTTGTCAACCATAGCATTTGTAATAGTATCCTCTAGCATTACATTTGTCAATGCATCTCTATCTTGAGCATCAATCTACATAGCAAAAACATAGAAAAATCATGAATCAAAACCTCTACATAATCATAACCCTCCCTCTCTCTTATTCAAAAACTATTGTCACTAAAAATCTATCTTTCTATGCCTCTCTCTCATTAATAGATATACATATGTATGTGTGCATGTATTTATGTGTGTATATTGGAAGTCTTAATATGCTCATACACACATGTACACACATATGATTAGTTCAAAGTATAGCCTATGAATATTAATATTACAACAACATGATGTCAAGTTAGCAAAGACGTGCACAATGAGAGATCGAGATCATGATCTCTCTCTCTCTCTCTCTCTCTCTCTCTCTCTCTCTCTCTCTCTCATTCTGCCCCACAACTAAGTTTGCCAGAAGAAGAGTTTGCGGGACAACTCCTCACATGGAGAAGGCGTCTCCACTTCAAATGAATCTGGTTCTGCCCCGCAATTAAGTTTGCAAGAAGAAGAGGATACCAAAGCAAGCATTCTCAGGCGTCTGGACAAGGAACTCGAGGCTGGGAACGATAGCAAGGCCCTGGCCATCATCCTACTTCTAGAGGCGCTCGCAATGGCGTCAGGGCTTTTGGCTCTACAAGACAGGTCCCACAGAGGTTATACTCTCTTGCAGATTTGCGACTGAATAATATAGAGACAGACTGTCTTTTGTCTCCTGTGGACTCTACACTTGGAGAAGTTCGAAGGAATCTACAAATTGCTGTAGCCTTGGGTGGCTTGGTTATGTGGTAGACATTGCAGCTAAATCAAATTCAAGTGCTTGGCATCTTACTTGCCCTTACTCTAGCATCGGGCATAGATCTGCACGAGGCAGGACATTTCTTGATTGCTTATCTATTGGGAGTTCTTCCAAAGGGTTACACATTGTCAAGCTTAGAGGCATTGCAGAAGGAAGGCTCTTGGAATGTGCAAGCTGGGACAACATTTGTGGATGTGCACTTTCAGGAGGAGGTGAAAAGTGGGAAACTTTCTTCATTGAAGGTGTTCTCTCTGACATTCAATGGGTCTATCGAGGGGGCTTTTTCCTTGTGAGGCGACATGCCACTCGAGCTCCATAACGTGGAGCTTCTAATCAGTCAGGCTATCAAGGAGGTGAAGAAAGATTTCAAGAAGGATGCGGATAATGCCTTGAACCAAGAAACCTGTCGGCTCCACGAGAGGATCCGGCGACTAGAGGAGATGGTGAAGACACTCATGGAAGAGAAGAGGGATCTCAAAACCGACCTGGACAAGCTACAAACGAAAGTGTCACATCTACGGGAGGCAAGAGAGGACGCAGATTTCAAAGCGGACCTCCGAGAGGCTATCATGAAGGAATGACGAGAGGACCTCCAGGTATGCATTAAAACCGGAGTTGAGGCTTCGAGAGAGGGATGGGAGGAAAAAATCAAAGCAAACATGAAGGAAGAATTAGAAGGGAATAAGGAGGGGTGGATTGAGGTAGTGAAGAAGAACATTAAGAAGGAGGTCCAGGAAGAAAATAAAAAGGAGGAGGTAGTCCGCGTTCAAGAGACCTTAGAGGAGGAGAGGCTTAGGAACGCGCGTAGATTGAACATGCGTATTATCGGGCTCCCTGAAGGGGCCTCTCCGGAGGAGGACGCACGCGGGCTATGCACCCAACTAGGGTACACGAGCATGCCCTTTACTCAGGCATGGTGTGCAGGACGAGATACTACCAGGGTCAGAGCTCTGATATTACATATGAGCACACCGGAGGATAGAGCCACTTTCTTTCGGAATCGGATTTCGCTCCGAGGGATGACTGGGGCTCCCATCTTCATGGATGAGGACCTGACTCAGATGCAGATTGCACACGGACGAGCATGCATGCCACAGATACTCCAAGCACATAGAGAAGGCCGTAAGGCCTTCTATCAAGATGGCCGGATTTTTATAGATGGACGCCCCACCAAATAGGGGGGCGTGGCCTATGAGACGGGGCAGAGGACTGTACAGGAGACCCCGATACGTGTGGCAGTTTGGAACTGCAACGGCTCCCTATGGTCACGACCGGACAGACTTGAGGAGATTTTACCCGACCATGATGTTATATGCCTCACAGAGACACATGAGAGCCCAGAGAGAGGGCTTCCACGCATTACAGGATTTGAGTGGGTATCTGCATACCGGGCTACTACTAGGCAAAGCACATCTAGGGGCTTAGGAGGGGTGGCAGTTCTATTCCGTCAGGGGATACAAAGACATATCCAGTTAGTGAGACGAGATGAGGAGGCCAGTTACATATGGATCAGAGTGCAGATAATAGATGAGAGATGGATCTATATGGTAGTATGCTAATTTTCACCACGAGGGTCCAGATATGCTACTACGCAGGGTGATATTCATGCCAGAGATTCCCCCTCCCCTTATTCACAGCTCTCAGAGAACATTATTCTATATTCTAGTTTGGGTGAGGTCTTCCTTATGGGGGACTTCAACGGGTGCACACAGAGTCGACAGTGTGAGAGTTTTGATATGGAGCAGCCAGAGATCATGAGAGCATTAGACCCTGAGGAGTTGGGGATCAGTAGGGAGTCAGCAGATACTGGGCCAGACGCCATAGGGTATGGAGGGCATTTACTTGAGCTTGGTAGTATACATCATCTCGTTATTTATAACGGGATGGCACGATGGCCATATTCAGGAGGTCTTACATGCTTCCCACATGGGGGGGCAAGAGTACTGTAGATTATGTGCTCGGACCGATCGATGGGATGCATACTATCGAGTTCTTCGGCCTTGGGAGACTTCCACTTGGTGCCGATCACACCTTTCTTAGTTTCTCACTCCTCACCTCATTACCATCACCACCTGCAGATATCATACGCCACATGCATACTACCATACACTTCACTCATGAGCTCTCACATGTTTACTCACAACATCTGGAGGAGCACATCACGTCACTTGATCCATACGCACCCCTTGATACACTGACCACTGATATCACACGCATTCTACATGATTCTGCTACACTCAGTTTTCCACATCACACATACACGCACCCCCCTCGCACCGGTACCATGCCACAGAAGAGGTGGTATGATGATGAGTGCAGAGATCTACGTCGATAGCTACGCGATTTGGAGGCCAGAGGAGAGATCACACACAGACAGGCGCAGAGACGCATGCACCGCTTGACCCGCTGTAAAAAGCGGGAATGGGAGGAGGAGAGATATTGGGATATATACCACCTTCTTATGAGCAGAGATTGTGCAGAGGCATGGAGGTAGATCAAAGAACCACGCTCACCCACACCGATACATGACCCTGCAGTATGGCATGGATACGCACAGAGTTTATATCATGTACCCGCACAGCCGCTGATACCCACACCATGTACACCAAGACCGGGTATTTCATCCTTTTTCACCACTAGTATGGTGAAACATGATATCTCACGGTTACAGCATGGCCGCGCTCGAGACCAGTTTGATCTTCAGATAGAGCATATTATATATGGCAGAGACACAATGGCTCCACTCATTGCTCACCTCTTCAACCGTACATTGTCTGAGGGGTTCCCTGACTCGTGGACAGAGCACACCATAGATCCTAACACATATAGGACCATCATGATTGGGCCAGTTTTGGCCAAAATTTATGGCACGGTGATGGAGGAGGAGCTCAGCACGCTAGCAGAGAGAGAGTGCATGCGGACACCCCGGATAGGCAGGGTTCAGATGGGCATTTTCTACCATAGACCACATCTTCACTCTCCGTTGTCTAATCGACCAGACACGAGTGAAGAAACAGATATTGTACTGTTGATTTGTGGATTTCCGCAAAGCCTTTGACATGGTTTCGAGAGAGAGGATTTTCAGACGCCTACTTGATCTGGGGGTGGATGATGACATGATGTGGGGTATTTATGCACTATATGAGCGGGTTACTGGTAGAGTCAGATGTCCGGGAGGTATATCAGATCCCCTTGTGAGCACCATTGGTGTGAAACAAGGATGCCCACTCTCACCGACTTTGTTTGGGCTATACATTGATGAGATAGCAGAGTTTATTCAACAGCGAGCCAGTGGAGGTATAGATCTCAGTGGAGCCACAGTTCATGTCTTACTATATGTAGATGACATTGTGTTGGTCTCAGACTCAACTCAGGGATTACAGCAACATTTATTAGCATTGGATGATTTTTGCATATAGAGAGGCATGACAGTGAACCTTGGTAAAACCAAGGTTCTTATATTCCATACATCAGCTCAGATAAGCAGACAGAGTATTTTCATGGTAGCAGGAGGGAGTATTGAGGTCACTGGATCATATGTATATTTGGGAGTCACCTTTACAGTAGCTTCAGGGACTTTCTCGATGACACAGGCAGCTCGTAATCGTCTTACTAGAGGATACTCAGCATTGGCTCTTATGGAGGGACAGTGTCATCAGGCACATTTCCAGGAGCCCCGCACCAAGGGGTGGCTCTTTGATACTCTAGTCACTCTAGCACAGATGTATGGAGCAGCTATATGGGGGCCAGGCCTTGCCGATTATGTATGGACATTGATGGAGAGACCTCAGGTGATCATGATATCTAGATTGATTCGCAGCAAGGCCTCAGTCCCACATGACATTGTGCGAGCAGAGCTTGCCACACCACCCATGCTAGTCGAGGCATTATTTCAGATAGTCTGCTTCCTACACAGATTTCAGGATATGGACAGAGATCGCATTGCATACAGAGCATATATGGCATCTCAGGAGATGGCTCGAGCGGGGGATACCACATCATGGTATGCACAGACTAGAGCTTGGTTTGACACAGACATGGGCTGGACATTGATAGACTCCCACCTCTTCTATATGATACTCAGGCTCCCACTTACACCCTCTCTCTCTCTGAGAGGAAAAGAGTCATCAGACAAGAGATATGGCATATTTATATACAGAGGACATGGGTCAGCCCTGCACAACCACTGCCATCAAAGATGGCACATTATTATACACAATTCTTGAGCATATCAGAGCAGGGATTCATAGAGATTCCGAGATATATGCAGATCTATATGCCACATCGATTGAGAGTTCTTATTAGACAGCTCAGGGTATCATCACATCAGCTTATGATTGAGAGTGGCAGAGCCAGTGGCATCCCACAGGAGGAGAGGATATGCCCCCTTTGCAGATCAGAGGTGGAGAGTGAGGACCATTTTGTTCTCAGATGCTCGGCATACTCAGAGTTGAGATCTAGATACACATTGAGCAGCTCACTTCATGGATGTATGACTGATATGGATTAGAGATCATTTGGCCATTTTCTGGGAGAGGCATGGCACATCAGAGAGCAGAGCACATAGCGGGTCCCAGTCAGAGAGGGGCCCACCCAGACGACTATTACACAGTTCTTTCAGACAGACAGAGTGAGAACTACTGTACCAGCCTCCAGCTAGACCTCCGGGCTCACACTATAGCAGGCTGAGGACCATCGTACCCGACACCGCACGAGGATCCCTGGGTTTTGGACCCCACAGCCACACCGACAGGAGATCCGGAGGATTCTTGATCTACATCGACAGCAGACTGAAATCAGATCTCCAGTTTGCTCTTTCTCCAGCGTCGATGTACCACATCCTGCATCTAGGAGGGATCACCTGCTATTAGTGACTTCGATGATTGCTACTACATCCCAAGATAGTATATCTCCCTGCATCTTCTACATATACACATCGCACCACTTTATCACAGCCGATAGTTGTTCTCCTATCACAGCCGACATTTGTTCCCCCTTTGTAGCCATTATCTAGAGTCCCAGAGCTACATACGCACATACACATACACGACACTTATCACACTCACAGCACCGTATTTTCAGTTTCCAGCTTTTAGCTTTTCATTCAACACTTTTATTTTGGATAGCTGGACCTCATCACTTGTATCACAGTTTGTCTCATAGGCTAGTTTTGGTCTTTAGAAGACGTTAATATAACTTTCTTTCTCTCTCTCTCTCTCTCTCTCTCACATTAGCCATATTGATTGAACATGGAATTTATACTTGTTTTCACCAATCAATATCCACCTTTGCCACCACAACAAATAATTCACAAATGTGTAAGCTTTAATAATGATTTTTAAAAAAAACAATGTTTAATGAGGTTACTAGAGCCATGTATAAAGAAAATTGTCTAGTGAGTATTCATAATGGATACAAATGTAGGCTTCTTTATACAGCAACCCATGCTTACCGAAGAGAAATTACAACTATTATTTGGAAAGAGAAGAACTTTTCCAACATCGCCCATTGTGTGACTAGCAAAGCATGAACTCTGCTAATTCTTAGAGAAAATGAATTTTATTTTATTGAGAAAATACAAACATACCTTGCTTTGGTTAGCTATGATCAAGTTTATAATAATCTTTTACTATCATTATTTGTCAATTTGTGAAATAATAGTACACTTGCGAAAGGTCAATGTAATACAAATCTAAATCCGTGGTGTGATCATGGAGGTGATCCACCCGTGCAAAATATCCTTAATTAAATCCTTTAAGAATCAATCACAAAAAAGGCATCCATGCCTAATATCATTTTCCAAGAAAACATTCCTTTATTCCCATGGCAACTTGTCATCATCGACCCTTGCCATGCATTTACCATAAATCACAAGCACTTGGAATAATCATCTAAACAACAACTAACAACCAGTTGAATGTAAAAAGCATTTAGGATGTTGTTCGATCAACCAACAAAACCAATTGCATTCTTTCCAAACAATGCAAGAATAGATGATATAACATTTCCATCGTATATTTCCTCTCCCCCTTGGGATCTAAGAGCAATACTATGCAAAAATGTTTCTTAACACTTCCTTCCTTTGGCTAGGGCATATGCTAAGGGTTCAAACACTATTCATGATGTAAGTTCTATAGGTCACTAACCTTGATTGATACCCCAACCCTGATTTTGGATTGGCAAAAGTCATCATTATCCGACGGATCTCAAGACATCTAGTTTTAACCCTTACGATTAATTTCTTGTACTAGCTCTTAGTCAAGTCATGAGGCAAATAGGAAATTATCCTCATATATCAAAATATGTTATAGGCATAATGTGTAAATACTTGATAAGATAAGTGAGAGATTATCTCAAGTAATTAGACTCCAATAGGCCTTGCCTTGAGCTAGAATCTAGTTTTTCTTAATATTTGGGCTCTTAGGCTAAGTACTTTTGAAGTATCTAAACTAGTACTTTCTATTCATGATTCTTAATGTCATATTATTTTAGCAATTATGCTATTTATAACCCTTGACTATGCTTTAACCTAGCACTTGTATGCACAATCTTTTAATATCGTTCTTTTAATGACTATATCATTCATAACCCTTGACTAATTCTTCCTTGTGATTGCTCTATCAACGAATAAGCCATATGCAGGTGCAATTAACTTTCCTTAATATATGCACTTCACAAGCTCCATCTTACGAATATGTGAGATGAAATGATCTATACTCGTGTATCATAGTATGGGCCTAATGTATCTCATACGAGAATCAAAACAAGCATCTATCAATTTGGAAATACATTACTTACGGCCGGAACCGCAATTGGATTGACGGTGATGCCTTCGTCTGAAGCTTCGTTGTTGGTTATGGGATTGCCATCCACATGTGACATTTTTCGCTTGGGGGGCCATCGTCCGTAAGTAGACTCAAGAGATTAAGAAGGCAGAATAGATTCGAGATGGGAGAGTGTAAGAGAAGATGGATTGAGCTAACTCTCTTCCTTGCAGCCTCTCAGGGTGACTCCTCTCTCTCTCTCTCTCTCTCTCTCTCAAGCTCTCTCTCACAATGTCTTGGACATGTATCCTTCTCTCTACCTCTCTCTTATAGCCTCTTGGGGTCTCCTTATGCTCCTTGTGCCTCCCCATGCCTCATATTTATAGTGGATTAGAGAAGAGGGCTTGTGGTTGAGAAGTGGATCTCTTTGTGGAGGGGGATATTCTTGGAAAGATCAGTGATCTAATGCTCAGATCATAAATATGATGGTTCCATTGGCTCCGAAAGGGCGGGGGGGTAAAACCCTAAGACACTTGGTTAGAAAGCTTTTAGTTCACTCCCTCTTTTCTGTGTTCGAAGTGTTGTTTTCTGTCTGTAGACTACGATCGCGGCACGTGCGATTTCGGAAATCCCTCTATTTATTTTTTACATGCTTGATTCAATGTATCGAACCTATGTTCTCCCAACATACTACCTCTTCTTCACACCCTTTTCTTTATGACAGTCACATGTCTTGATTTATGACCTTTGTCTCTCTTTGTGCTGTTTGCTCAAATCATAGTAATTAACAAGCCCTGTGCAATTATCATTGCCACACCACCTATACCAATTAATAGAGAAAAAAGGCCAAGCAAGACTTGCTACTCCCACTCCCTTATAAAGATTGAGGGTCCCACACAATCATAACACCTAGGGGGCTTTAACCCCTATCCCTACCCCACTTTACAAACTCAAGGCACCTCAAGGGTAGGACATCTCAAGAACATTGGTAGACATGTCATCCTAAGCTTTGCATTGCACCTCCTCAAGCATCAATTGGATCCTCGAGTGTGAGAAAATATTCCAAGCTTGCATGGGGTTCCTCAACTCATCTCCTAGTTGCATCGACACATGCACAAAAGTGAAAGAATGTAAATGATGTATGTAAGTGAGAGAAGGCCTCTCTAAGCAAATGTAGAAGGAGAGTGTCCAAAAAAGGCTATGTATAAAAATTGGAAAGTGAATGGATAAGCTCATTCTTGTGGTGTGCAATCTTGTGAACTTCTTACTTATTATTTGAGAGAGAGTTGAAGAGAGAGAGAGAGAGAGAGAGAGAGAGAGAGAGAGTGTGTGTGTGTGTGTGTGTGTGTGTGTGTTTGTGTGTGTGTGAGAGAGAGAGAGAGAGAGAGGGAGAGGTAGAGGTAGAATGAGGGACTATTTGGAGAAGCTCTTGATTCTCCCTCCTCCTCCTCCTCCTCTTCTCATTTTTATTATTTATGGAGCTTGCATGGCCATTGAGGGAGAGGAGGTGGACTTTTTTTGACTCTGTTACAAGGATCATGGAGTCATTGATGAGCCTTCCATGAATAGACTACAATGAGAAGGTAAATTCATGAGTTTGTTCCACTCCTTGGAATAGTTGCAATTGTTAGGTTGGAGGTAGCCATAGTTGCACTACTTGAAACACTTGAAATAATAAGAATTTTGTAAGCCTAATGGTCTATCATGTAAGAGCCATGGCATATCTTCAACAGTTTCCCTCTAAATGAAATTGGCAAAGAACTTGCAGCCTGGATAAAAGAAAGAAAAGGAAGAAGAGGAAGCTCCACTTGAAATTATAAAATTTGTCATCCATCAAGAACGGCATGTTTCGCTTAAACATTGTGAAGAATATTGGACATTAGTCTTCGAGCAAGAAGATGCAACCTCCCTCTTGTCATAGTCAAACAAGTCCCACTCCACCTAATACTAGCCATGTTGTAATAAATTGATGGAAGCTATGTTGGCTTTCTTGCATGCGTAGAAACCTATGAACTCCCAATCCTTCTATGTTGGATTCACCCTTTTGATGTAATTACCTTTTACTTTTAATACAACCAACACACATTTCATTTAAAGAAAACAAAAAAAAGAAAAATAAAAGGAAAATCGGTAGCTTAGATTGGTGTTGTATGGGAAATTCCCGCCAAGTGAGAGTTCCATGCTAATAGCAACACTAGAGAGAGAGAGAGAGAGAGAGAGAGAGAGAAGAGAGAGAGAGATAAGGGGAATCAAACCAACTATGGCAAAGAACTCAAAAGGAAATGGCTTTAGCAGAGTGGGAGGAGTAGCAGCAAGGGTGGGCAATAAGGCCTTCGTAATGCTGGAGGTGGAAGGAATTGGGCGACAGGGGTGACGGCAACCCATGCATTGCATGGGACAAAGAAGGCTAGTAGCAGCTAATCATGGCGACCACCTCTCACGCCCTCATCTTCTTTCACACATGGCCTCCTCCTCCTCACTTGCCCACTTGCCTCTCTCACCCCTTCTTGGTGCCTCTCCCACCATCTCTCTGCCATCACCTCCCTTGCCCTCTCTCCTTCTGGCCTCACCTTTGCTTCTAGTTCCCTCAATCACTTAGTCAAGCTCTTCTCCTATCTAGTTTTTTTTTTCCATCATCTCCCTATAGTTTTTCTGATGAATCTCTAATGGCAATTCAGAAGAACTATGCTCATTCTATATCTTTCCTTCGCAAAACTTCATTTTGTGGAAACACATGTAGATCTATATTCACAACATGCAAATTTTGGAATGACATTGTGTTGCATTAGATGTTTACCAACTATGACTATTTCGCTCTTTACTCTCTAAGTGCTTTTAGGCATAGCAACATTTGTTTCATAAAATTTCTATTTTCTAGAAGTATATGCAAAATTATTTATGGACATAATGCTACACGAGAGAAATTCTTTCATGCATTGCAACATTTCACTCACAAAATATTTTTTTTCTGGAAATCTATGCAAATTTATTTTGTGGACACAATGTTGCACCAAATGTTTCCCAACACTCGTAGTCTCACTCTTTACTCTCTAAATTCTATCAGACATTGCAAAATTTCATTCAAGTTCTTGTTTTGTGGAACTAAATGCTTCTCTGTGAAGATTTCTATTTACAGCATATAGATTTCTTCAGAGACACTACATGGCATGAGATCTTCTCTAGCAGTCACAATTTCATTCTTTTGTCTCTTCACACCTTCAAACTAACACAGGATTGCATGAATTCTACCATGGAATGAGTTCATGGCTTAGAGCCTCAGACACAAGATCACATTAATTTTTATTATGTTAACCAATTTGTTTGACTCAGGATGGCCCTTGTCAATTGTAGAGATTGAGTTGCAGAGTGAGTGTTTCTCATAGCCTTCCTCTTTTTTTTTCTCATATGGAGAGTTCCAAAGCACTTACTCACTTTACTTTTCCCATCCATGCCGTTTCCTTCAGTTCCATAGGCTCTTTGCTTGTAGCAGGAGGAGAGGATGATGGCATCAAGATTATCAGTACCATTGATAGCTCTATTGTGCTAGTCCTTAACGGCCACAATGCACCTATCATTAGCCTTGCACTTGACCCCAAAAATGAGTTTTTGGCATTAGCTCTGCTAGTAGTGATGGCTCTATCATGTGCTGGTGCCTCTCATCTATCAAGAAAATCCACACATTGTACCATGCTACACCCTGGGAGGAATGAAATTGCTTAGCATCCAAAGGGAGATGTCTTGGTAGTTCTTGGCACAAAAAATGGTATGCATGTGATTATGTATGATCGGGATACAGGTGAAAAGGTCTTCAACCTCAAAGGTGGGCATTCAGCTTCAGTTGGCTCATTAGTCTGGTCACCAAATGGCAAATACCTTGCAACCGCATGAGGTGACAATCACGTCATCATATGGGATGTGGATAACATACAAGACATATACTGCCAGAAGTTTGAATCTCAAATTTGCAGCTTAGTGTGGAGACCGAAAGGAAATGCTTTAGCCATTGGTGACTTGGATGGAAAATTTGTATTTGGGAACCTATTGTTCCATCTCACATGACCCTACCTAGTAGTGATTCTAGCTTTCCTTTAGTTATTGATAGAGAAGTGATGCTGCACTTCAGTGATGATGGGGAGGATGGAGAGTAGCTTCACAGTGAGGAAGAAGGTGGATCTTCACCTGATAGAAGACCCAATCCTCCTTCACATCCTGATTTAAGAAAGAAGGAAAAGAGCAAAGGTCATGATAGGCTCCAATAGTCATTCTCTAGTAAGGCTGAGGCTCTGCTCCAGAGTAAAAACATAAGCTTCTCATCTGGAGTCACTATAGGTGGACATTGAGTGCCTGCATTACAAAATCCTTTTCAGCCTCTGCTCTGATTGTGTATTCATTTCATGTGATGCAATTCACAATATTCAATGTGGTAGAACAATGGAGAAAAGTGTTGGAAGGGCCATTGCCCTTGAGTCCTTGCTCTCACCTTACTTGGCTGGGTTTTAGCGACACTGGTTTTCTTAGCTCATATGATTCCAAGGTGCTAATTATTGGATCCATTCCAAAACTGATCATTTCTAGATTTTAAACCTAAGCTCTTTTAGGCAATGAGAAAGTTGTCTAGTAGATTGGATAATGAGAAAGCATATATATGTTCATAGAGACACTATTGAGCCTCTTTCTATTCCTTGTGCAGGTCTTTCTTGATACTTATTTGTGCTGTCTTAAAGGGCTTTGATGCAATGTTCAATACTCTTGAAGAAAAGCTAGAAAAGTACCTGAATCGGTGGGAGGAATATTGTTGAACTAATTGCTTCACATCTCTAGTTGAATCTTCAGCTATTAAAAAGGTGTGCAACTGAACTGCAAGCTTGTTATCACTCTACTTTCCCATTTTCAAAGCTACAATTAAACTTTGTGCATGGTTATGATTTCTTATGCCAATATGTGCTGGTATAGTGTTTGTCAGGCAGTTTGCTGGAATTTACAAGCTTTTCTTTTCTCAATAGAATTCTTCTTTGCTTAAGAAGGAGACACATCATCTAGACATTGTATCAGAAGAGGAGCAATTGGATGCAAAACAACTTGAATAAGTTTGTAGTGAGCTACACAATGTATGCTAATGTTTTATGTTCAAGGCCAGACATGCACCTTGCAAGTTTCACTATATACATATGACTACACATGATTTCGTTGTGCTTTTCTCAAACACTCTGGTTGGTATATGTGTGATAGGCTGGGAAAGAGTCAATAAGAATACGCAGGGAGTTGCGCAACTTGGAAAGATTTTTAGCTATAAAGAAAAAACATGAAGATGCTCTGTAGGATGCTGTAGTGTAGCTTAAAGGTGAGGAGCATCATGACATGCTAGAAGGTACAAATTTGTGACATTTTATCATAAGCCATAGTTTACATAAGGGTTGCAGACACATGGGTTTTGTGAGGCTTCTGTCTTGGAGTACATAGAGCTTTGGATGCTGAGAATGAAGTTGATGATTAGTATAGAAATCTTGGAAGTGAACTGGAGAGAGAGAAAGAGGAGAGAGAAGACGACAGAAGAGAGAGAATAAGTGCAAAAGTGAGAGAAAGAGGGTCATGAGGAGAGAGAAATACTAGAATAGGAGAGAGAAAGACATGAAAGAGAAAGAAGCCATTGAAGCTGAGAGCAAGGTGAAGAGGAGAAGGAAAATACTGTATTAATGTGTCAAAGATGAGAAAAAATTTACATGTCCTCTCCTTTTATAACAATGTCAGTGTGACATGGCATCAATATTATTTACACACTAAATCCCTATTCTTCCTAGCTTCTTACAATCCATCCCATCCCAAAGTTTTTTGCTCTGAGTCAGTCATTATCACATATAGGTTCTATTGGAGGGAGGGAATATTCATCTTAGATCATAGTGAAAATTCAATGGCTAAAGTATTGCAGCATCATGCTTTAATTTGAATTGTATACAAGGGGCCATGAAAATGCACTCTCTTTGAAATTTTTAAAATGGGGTTTTAAACTATCCTTTGAACACACATGATATAGAGGGCTTCTATACTGCGATCCCCCTGAGAGCAAGGGTAGATTGATTACAAAATAAAGTAGAGTTCATCACATGTTCACTTTAGATGCTAGAATTCCTACTATGAATGATGTTATGTAAACTAAAGGCAAATGAGTGATTGCAAACATTAAAATATAGCACAAATATATTAGACATACAAATGTGTGAAGGTTAAAATTAATGTATTTTAAAGGGCTGATTACAGGGTTTCTTGTTTTTAGAGTTACAAAATTTCATAAAGTGTATAAAGAATGTCACTTTGGTAAGCAAGCAAGGTAACATTTTTTGCATGATAGAGATATGGGTAGAAGTATACTTGATATTTTGAACACACATATTTTGAGGCCTACACAGAATATATCTCTTGGTGGTAGAAAATACTTTATCATGTTTATTGATTATTGTTCAAGAGAGCTATAGATATATTTCATGAAGAAAAAGAGCAATGTATTTGAGCGCTTTCAAACTTTCAAGGATGCTATTGAAATAAAAACATACTTGAAAGTTAGTGCTTGAGGTCAGATGGAAAATGAAATTATCTCTCTAATGAGTTCAATGACTTCTTGAGGTTTCATGGGATAAAGATATTGTTTACTCACAAATATATCCCATATAAAAATGGGATTATTGAAAGAAAAAATAAATATATTACAGAAGTTACACGACCATTGATGTTTGAAAAGAATATGCTAAAATATTCTTGATATGAATATATTTATATTGATGTCTATATTATCAATAACTTTCATAGCTATAGTTCACGGCATAACCCCTAAAGAATTCTTTATAAGCAAAAAGCTCAATGTGTCACACCTAAAAAAGTGTTTGGTTGTCTTGCATATGTTCATGTGAGTGATCCAATGGTACACATGTCTAGTACGGCAAGGTACCCTATTAAAATACTTGGTTTTAAAGGCTATACAACTCATCATTATGCTTATATGATAAAGGTGGTCGAGAATGTTGAGTCCACTCTTGCTCTAAGTATGCTATTCGTCATGCTCATTAGGATGCACCAATGAATGAGATGGATAATTAGAAGCCATATACGACTTGGAATTTGGTACCATTTCCTGAGGGCAAGAAAGTTATTGGCTATAAGTGTATTTATAAAATCAAGCGTAATGCAGATGGTTATGTTAGTAGGTATAAGGATAGATTGATTGCAAAAGGCTATGTTCAAACATATAGCATAGATTATGAAGAGACATTCACTCCAATTGCTAGGATGACAAGATGTGTGATTGCTTTGATAGTAGCCAAAGATTGGAGTTTGTATTAAATGGATGTAAATAATTCATGCTTGCATAGTGAGTTGTAGGAAGAGGTGTATATGGAGCGCCCAACAGGTTATGAAGATTTAGAGCATCCCAGACATGTGACGCCTTTATAATGTCAAAGAGGGGTGACATCCAAAAAAAGTTGAAGGCCCAGACAACTGTTATCATTGTGATAAAAAGGGACATTTGTACAAGGATTGCAAAGAGATAGCGGCTTCAAGGAAGGCAAAGATAAAGATGAAGCAAGATCCTAATGCCTCTACTCATCTCTTTCTTAGACTCTGACTTGAATCATGGCCAAAGCCAAGGCCAAGAAATGGGCATGCTCATCTTCTTGAGACCACAAAAAGGGCTTGGAATCTCCTCTTGGTTTCTAATATCGATTATGCAATCATCCCTTATGACTCCCCAATGCAAGAGAGGACGTGCAAGTGGGTGGTGAGATAGCACAAGTATGCCTCATCTATATAGATATATAGGCACACAAGTTCTAGAAAGGAGCATCCCTAACACATCAACCGAAGTCTGACAAGTTTTGGAATCCTAGAGTTAAGATTGACATCTAAGTTCATTCGCTATTATGTGATAGAGCAACATTAGCTCCTAGTTTATGCTCATATGAGGCAACACTTTGGTGATCTTAACCAATGGCAAGTAGTCTATGGTCATGTATGTTTAGAGGCATTTTTAATGGGATAATCTTGTACTAGACGCTTGACATCAATACTTAGATTCTCTTTGAGAAACCTTAATGGTGGCTTCATGACCCACTGCTTGGATATCCGTGGTCCTATTTTAGTGGTCTTTGTTGTATGGACTATGATGAGTCATTATCATTGTATCATTCTATTATATCAAATTTCCCATGATCTAAGAGAGGATGCTAGCAATCTGATTAGCTTGTAAGAGTCTAATCCATACTTGACATTTCCAAGTATTTTGGACATTTTATTGTGACCATTATGATGTTTATTTAAGCATTTTATGCAGAATCATCGATATGCTGCCATTTATGGCATATTTTTTTCATTTATATTCAAGCTCCTTCACAGTCAATCATTATCACACACAACTTCTATTGGAGAGAGAAAGGGTCGTGAGTTTAGAGTGAGCACGGATGTTATTTTTAATTAGATAAGCAGTTGATATGCATGTAGTGGTAATACATTGGATGATGTTGGTGATCATAATAGTTATGTGCAAAAAGAAAAGCAAGAATCATAACCTTAATAGACTAGAAACATGTATTTCCAATGTATTTGTGCTATATTTTACTAATTACAATCACTCTACCTTTAGTATACGTAGCAATATTCATAGTAGGAATTCTAGCATCTAAAGTGAACATATGATGAGCTCTACTTTATTTTGTGATCAATCTGCACTTATAATTAAAGTCTTCTACAAAATAACCTTTTGTACTAAATCAAACCTGCAACTCTTGCTTTATCATTTGGCCAATAGACACTAAATTATTTTTGATTGATGGCACATGTAATACATTTGAAAAACACTTTTTTTGGCCATCATGAAAGGACAAGGGAATCTTTTCAATGTGTGAAACTCGATGGCATGAATCATCACCAGTCTACACATAACCTAGATTTTGTAAATCATTTATCTTTCTAAACCATTTAGCACGACTCATCATATTATTAGGGTCACCAAAATTGACAAATCATACATCATCATGTATCCCCTTTCTGGTAATCGTATTCATCATATGCTACATAATAAACAAACACTCAATTTGGTCTTCATTTTTCATGAGAAGACAATGCATGGTTTTCTTGCTGTAACTTACCACTATTGATATCATCCTTCTTAGCATAACAATGGGCTGCAAGATGACGTGGTTTACCATAATAATGACACACAATACCATAATTTTGAGAACCTCTATTCTATCATCTACCTCTTCCTCTAGTGCTCCCCCTATCTCCACAATTTTCATGGCCTCTTGAAACTTTCATTTCACCAAATTTCTCATTAAACCCATTTTGCTAGTTATCGCCAATGCATCCATACCAATGCCTCTCAAAGAAAATCTGCCATGTTCCCTTTCTAAACTCGAGTAAAATTCTTGAACTTGTTTATCACTTCTTTCAAATAATTCATCCTACATATTGATCCCTTCAGTGATCATGAGAGAGACCAACTCATCAAAATCTTGAAATGTCTTTCATATATATATATAGAAATAGTAAATGATTTCTAAGCCTTCTGACTATTAAGGCCATCCAAAGTAGATAAAATGAAATCATCATCATTAACCATTGTATCAATCGTTGCCAAAGCATTTGCAATGCTCATCGCCTTCAAAATATACATATTAATTGACATTTTCCCTTTCCTCAAAGTATTCAACTCTTGCTTGAGTTAAATCTTCCATGCCTTCGTATTTATTAAAAACATGTTTTATTAAAATGGTCTAAGTTGCATGTGAAGTTTATCCATTTCTGATATATATCAACATAGTATTATCAATCACTATAGATAGCCAATACATCACCTTTTTGCCTTTGCATTCATTCTTTCCATGCTTTTAATTCATTTGTGGTCGTAAGGTTACTCAGTTGTGGCTCTTGTGTTTTACCTGAAACGAACTCATAAAGGCCCTTTCCAATAAGAAATTTTGTCACACGAAACTTCCATGATAGATAATTGTTCTTGTCTAGCTTCTCAATGATGGGATTTTCATTATTCTTTATCAGCATCACATAATTGATTCAAAATAGTATGCAAGTCTTCTATAACCTTTCACAAGTGCACATCAATATACTAAGTAGTCTTTTTAATTGACTACTCAATAGTACATTGAGTATGTAACATTGATTATGTAACCTATTTGCATAAAAAACTTGTGTTTGATTCCTGCAAAACACCTCAAAACTTACAAATTCGAAATCTGTAACCTATGCATTCATTTTTGGTCCATCAAACAAAAAATGCAATATATCCTAAAACTATTGTTCGCAACCTATGCATTCATTTTCGGTCCATGCAACAAAAAATGCAATATATCCTAAAACTATTGTTCGCAACCATACAGATTTGAAATGAGGCCCAAAACAACCTTGGATGGCCAAAAACATAACAAGACTATCTTATAGAATATAAAATGCTTTTTCTGCACACCAAATCTCATAACAATCTAAGATTTTTGCTATGTCCTGCTTCCATGCCTCCACATGCACTATCTAAGAGAAAGAGTGGAAGAATGGGAGAGCTTCTTACTCCTCATTTGCTTGCTCTAATTCTTACTTCTTCTCCTTCACTTTAGCTTTCAAAACTAGCCTCTCTTAGTGGCACCGCTTTGATACCATGTCAATAATCATGTGGTGGGGGGGACTTGTTTGAGTTGTTGCATCGAACAAACACCATACACATAAGAAACCACTCACTCAAGAACACAAAAAGAGAGATGAAGGCAAAAACGTTTTCTTACTAGTTTTTTCTTATTCTTCCACCCAAAATACAATGCATACAAAGTATAAATAAGATACAATATAAAACAAAGTAACATACCAAGTTAAACAGTGCATAACAAACTATACTAATCGACTAGTGCTATAAGTATGTCGTAAAAGTAGGTGCAACAAACTAAATATAATAACTAATAAGTTAGTAACCATGTGAGGATCATAATAACCATCGAAGTGCTAAATATAGATGTGTAGATCCCTCTAACCAAGGGGTCCATTATCAATGCCTGCACATGTTGAGTTTCCTATCTTCACAAGCCCTCTGCATTTAAACCCTTGAACTCATTAGATCCTCCAAGATCAAATGGTAAACCAAAATCTTAGTGTATCCCTCAAGTTCAACTGTAAGAACCCTTTTCTTTGGTACATTAAAGTATTTTGTCTCATTCTCAAGAAACTGCAAGGAAGAAATCTCCCTGATATGTATCTTTTTATGTGTTACGAGAACATCATGTATAAATGCATCATATTTGCCTTGCATGGTTGAAGCATCCATCTACACATCTACATATTCACCCAAAGCATAGATTTCTTTCACGTCTTCAACTCTCATAGCATCATCCATTTCTTGCACACTAGCATGAAAAAACTCCATCATTACACCCTCATTAGGAATGCTACCAATCAAATCAATAGACAACACAATCGCATCATTAGCCACATCATTTTTAATAGTTCAATACATGTCAAGAAAAAAATCTATGCATCATCAATAATCTTTGAATTTATGTCTACTTTTGCATTATACTTTGCAATTTGAGCATCTAGCATTGGAATCTCAAATAGTTCAATAGACAAATCATGATTTTGCATACAAATCTTAGCTCTTTGGGCACACTTATATTCTTCCCAGACTTTAAGAGCATACATGCAGTCATCCTAGGTTATGCCATACATCCATAGAATCTCCTGAACTTGTTTCTTAAACACCACTTTCATGAACACATTCAAAGCATTCAATCCTATAATCCTCTTAGATATCAAATTATTGCATCGTTTCATTAAAAATTTTAACATAGTTACATACATCCTATCCATTAAATATGCCTCCTTCCTCTATAATTAGTTGAAGTGGTTCAATTGCCAAATCCTCCATCCCCTTAGGTTCTTAATTAGTAATTTCCTATTCCTGCATATCTATGACTTGATATGGTAACTATATTTGTACTTCCCATATAAATATTTGAATTACATGTATCCTGTTAGATATGATCAATGCCCCACCCTCATTAGGTACTACCAATGATCCATGGTGCTCAAAGTTGTAAGGCCCCCATTATGAGGAGAAGCCAAGTGTGAGCCCGGACATTGGTTGAGTCCTGACTTGTATATCAGATGAGGTCTATGTGACCGGATGGCAAAAAGGTGACTGTTGTGGGTCTAATCTTTGGGTTAGACGGAGTGGTTATGCTGGTAGCAACTCGAGGCACATTGCATTGAGTTGCGTGGTAAGGGAGTTAAAAGGGGCCCCTATTGTGGGGTCCGGGGGCCGCGGAAGCGGCCCCTGGCTGGGGGGTCCCAGGGGGGCCAGCGGCCCCCCTGGCGGGGGTCCGGGGGCAGCGCCCCCGGCCCGATGGTAAAGGGAATATTCCCTGGAATATTCCCTGGCCGACTAGTGGAGGCTCATATGGTAGGTCGGTCAGCAGGCCGACCTAACGACCTACGCGGGCTATAAAAGCTAAACCCCTTCGCAGCCATCTTACACTCATCTTTCACCCAGTCAGAGTTGTTGTTCCAGCTAGCCTTAAGCTCTTCGCCTATCTTCTGTCTAGATCGCCATCTAAGCTTCACTCAGTGGAAGCGCACGGGTGGACAGAGCCATCTTTGTATCAGTTGTTTGGAGTTAAAGAATTTTACTGATTCTCCTCTTATCTGTTGTGTACTCTCTATCTCTTTCTCAGATTCTGTTCGCTGCGCCGTGTAATATTTTACATGGTATCAGAGCCCAGGGGGCTCTAGAGATCGGAGAGCGTGCAAGAGGCAAAGGCTTCAACAGCAAAGAGAAACGATGTCGACTCCGGGAAGCAGTTCTGGCGCATCAGGAAGCGGTGCAGGAGGTGGTGCTGCTGTACCGGCTATTCAAACACTGAGGATTCGTCCACCAACCTTCAGCGAAGGCAAGTTAGATGGTACAAACTACACCTTGTGGAAGTTCAAAATTACAACTATCCTTGATTCTTATGAGCTTCTGGAGACTGTGCTGGGGACTGACGCAGAACCACAGCCTACCCCCGACCCATCAAATCCTAGTGTGATGATTCCTCCGAATGCAGATCTTCTACGAGCTTGGAAACGAAGGAATGCAGATGCATTGTGTGCCTTAGTTACAAGCTGTTCTGACAGTGTTTTGACTCTGATTCAGCATACAACCAAAGCGTCAGAGGCTTGGAATGTACTAAGGAGTCAGTATGAAACACGAAACCAAACAAGGATTCAAAACTTGGAGAATCAACTAGCAGCGGAGAAGTTTGCTGAAGGAGAGACGGTTGAAGCATTCATCACTCGGATTAAGAATCTGCGCGACCAGATGGCTGGCGCTGGGATACAAAAGACTAGCGAAGAGCTAGCTCGGAGGTGTCTTCGGATTTGTCCACAAAAGTTTGATGGACTAGTAACTGCCCTTAATACTCAGGTGAGACCTCAAGCTTTGACTTTTGAGGAGTTTTGTGCATTATTAATGGAGGAGGAGTTGAGGCTGAAAGCCCGAGAAGGAAGCAACAATGGAGATGCTGCATTCTCTGCCAATGCAAAAGGCAAAGGTGTTTCCTCCACCAAAAATGATGGTGACAAAAAGAAAAAGGGCGGCAAGAAGAAGTTTCAAGGAGAGTGCTTCTACTGTAAGAAGAAAGGACATGCAATTGCAGATTGTCGTGTCAAGAAGGCAGATGAAAAGAATGGTACCCTTAAAACTAAAGGGAAAGAGACAGCCAATACGGCTGAAGCAGAGTTGGAATTATTCATGGCGACCATTGAGGAAGTGTGCTCCTCGGCGCAAGAAGAATCTACCACTGACTCTTGGGTGTTGGATAGTGGGGCCTCCCGTCACATGACCAACAAGAAAGGTCTATACAGTTCTATGCAGCCTCTACAAGAATCCATCACTGTGACGGTTGGAAATGATGCTAAATGCCCTGCTGCGGGCACAGGTACTATTTCTTTTGTTGCTGCAAATGGTGAAGTCAAAAAGCTTTCAAATGTGTTGTATGTTCCCGAAATCAGGAGAAATCTCTTATCAGTTGCTGCCATAACTGATCTTGGTCATGAAGTGAGGTTCAAGAAGACAGGTGCAGAAATTATTGATAGTGCTGGCACAATTGTTGGCAAAGGAGAAAGAAGGAACAACCTGTATGAGCTAAGTGCTCTTACAGCCACCGCTGGAGTGGGCACAAGTAAGCTTTGGCATGAAAGGTTTGGACACATCGGATTTGCAGTATTGAAGGAGATGCAAAAGCAAGGTATGGTTGCTCACCTACCTACAATAACTGAATTGAAGGAACCATGTGAAGCTTGTATGATGGGCAAGCAACAGAGAAAGGCATTTCCACAAGAAAGCAAGAATAGAGCACATGCTCCTCTAGAGTTGGTGCATGCTGACTTGTGTGGTAAGATGCCTACACAGGCCTTGGGGGGATCTTCTTATTTTATGTTGATTGTCGACGACTACAGTAGGAAGATGTGGGTGTACTTCCTTCGTGATAAGGCTCAAGCTTTTGGTAAGTTTAAAGAATGGCTAATACTTGTTGAGAATGAAACAGGGAAAAGTGTGAAGAAATTTAGAACAGATGGTGGTGGTGAGTTCAACTCAAAGGAGTTTGAAGGCTTTTGCAAGAGCAAAGGGATCAAGCGTCAATTGACGACGCCTCACACACCTCAGCAGAATGGTGTTGTGGAACGCAGGAATCGTACCATTGTGGAGATGGCAAGATGCATGCTAAAGGGCAAGGGATTGCCTAACCATTTTTGGGCTGAAGCTGTTAATACTGCAGTCTACATTCTAAATCGGAGCTACACAAAGGCTCTCAAGGGAAAAACACCTCATGAGGCTTACACTGGTAAGAAACCATCTGTTTCACATTTCAGAATTTTTGGATGTGAATGTTATGCACATGTTCCAGATGAGAAGAGAAACAAGTTACAACCAAAAAGCAGAAAATGTATCTTCTTGGGTTATAGTGATGAGCAGAAGGCTTACAAGTTATATGACCAAGAGGCAAAGAAGATCATCGCGAGCCGTGATGTGGTGTTCAAGGAGGAGCCGCATACAGTGGAGGAGGAGAAGGCAAGGTCTTCCACTTTATCATCAAGCGAAGAAGTAGTCCACTATGTGTCAAGATTGTGGGAGAGAAGGAAGGAGTCTCGCTTGAAGCTTTCTTGCTTGCACAATGGGGGAAGACACACAAGGGTGGAGGCTGAAAACAGTTTTCCTCTTCTTACTTGTGTAAGCCAAATGAACTCTCTTACAAAGAAATAGAAGAACCCTGTATATATGGGTCTCAAACCAAACTCAACTAACTAAGGTGGCATACTAACTGAGCCACAAACTAGAGTAGATAAGGATAGCTATCGTGTAGCTATTATTCAGGGGCGGTGTACCAACCGCGTCTGCAACTAACACGTCGGTGACATAAATGCACAATGGTCACCCTGGCGTATCACGAGTGGAGCTCGATATCTCAACACTCCCCCTCGAGCTCAATCCCAATTCCTGCACACCAAGCAGGTCTCTGAACTTGCGCAACTTCTCTGCGCCCAAAGCCTTCGTGAATATGTCAGCTACCTGATCCTCTGTGCTGACATAAACTAGATCAATAAGACCTAGTAAAACCCTCTCTCGCACATAGTGATAATGCACCTCAATGTGCTTTGTTCTAGCATGATAGACTGGGTTATTTGCCAAGTGTATACTACTCATGTTGTCACAATAAATGACAACTGGCCCATCTGTAGACTGATGCATATCATAAAGTAGCTTATGTAACCAAGCTACCTCACATGCAGCCATTGCTGCACCCCTGTACTCAGCCTCTGTGCTCGACAAGGCGACTGTAGGCTGTTTCTTGCTGCTCCAAGTGACTGCAGCACTCCCAAAAGAGAACACATATCCACTGGTAGATCGTCTATCAGAAATACTACCAGCCCAATCAGCATCAGTGTATCCATGCAGCTGTATCTGAATCCCAGTCTCATAAAATAGTCCATACTGCAATGTGGACTTCACATACCTGAGTATGCGTCTAGCCGCATCCAAATGTGGTTTCCTTGGAGCCTGCATAAACTGACTTACCAATCCAACAGCATAGCTCAAATCTGGCCTGGTAATAGTCATATAAATCAAACTTCCTACTATGCGTCTGTACATAGTAGGGTCTTCTAGAAGCTCACCTGTATCTGTGCTCAGCTTCACATTCTGCTCCAAAGGAACTGAAATAGGCTTACAGCCTGTCATCCCATATTTGGACAGCATGTCCAATCCATACTGCCTCTGCAAGAGCTGTATCCCACTTGGTGATCTAATCACCTCAATGCCCAAGAAATAACGCAGCTCTCCCAAATCCTTCATCTCAAACTTCTGCTTCAATAGCATTTTCACATGAAGGATATCTTCATCACTGTCACCTGTCATAATCAAATCATCAACATAAATGACAAGCAGCATAATACCTTTCTCTGTTTTTCTCACATAAAGTGAGAAATCTGCCTTGGAAATCTGAAAGCCAATAGTGACAAGATACTGTCCTATCTTGTCAGACCATGCTCTAGGTGCTTGCTTCAAGCCATACAAGGCTTTCTTCAACCTGCAAACAAACTCAGGATGAACAGCATGCACATAACCTGGTGGCTGCTCCATATAGACCTCTTCTTGCAAATCACCATGCAAGAAGGCATTCTTTACATCCATCTGATGTAAAGACCATCCCTTTGATGCAGCCATAGCAATGACTGCTCTTACGGTTGCCATCCTTGCAACCGGACTAAATGTTTCTTCATAGTCAATGCCATATGTTTGTGCATACCCCTTGACTACTAATCTTGCCTTGTATCTGTTCACAGAACCATCAGCATTGTGCTTCACCTTATAAACCCACTTACAGCCAATTGCATTCTTACCTTTAGGCAAAGGTACTAACTCCCATGTAGCATTTGCTTCCAAGGCATCCATTTCTTCATCCATGGCTTTCTCCCATTTTTCTTTTCCCATGGCTTGCTCAAAAGATGTGGGTTCTGGTTCCTGTATCACTTTGACCATATATGCATAGTGAATGGCTGTAAATCCATCATATTTCAGCCTATCCACAGGATACCTAGCTCTTGTAGACCTGCGCAAAGTAGGTTCACTCCCAGGTGCTCTCAAAACATCCCTGGTCTTCCTTACTCCAGGTGTAACAATAGAAGGAATACCCAACTCATCATCAATGCTCTGTTCTGAGCCACTGGATTCACCATCTACATAAGAGTGACCTGCATTCACATCAAACATGGGCTGATCAACCTTCTCTTTTCCTTTTCGTGATACCTGCATACCACTATCTGCATTGCTTTGAGAAGATTCTCCTGATCTCAATCTGCCTGTCCATGGCGAAGAATGTGAACCACTGCTAGAGGACGCTCCAGGTCCACTAATATTTTGTGACTGCTGCTGTGAATTCTGTGTAGCATTACCATTTTGTGCATCTTCATCATCAATCACATTTACTGGTCTATACCAGCTACTCATCTCATCAAAAATAACATCTCTGCTCACTGTAAACTTACGAGTAGAAGGGTTATAGCATCTATACCCTTTTTGCTGCAGAGAGTAACCAATAAAGATGCACTTCTCAGCTTTTGGATCCAACTTGGATCTCAGCTCATCTGGCACATGTACATAGGCAATGCAACCAAAAATTTTCAAATGAGAAATATCTGGTTTCCTACCAGTATACCTCTCCTCTGGAGTCATTCCATGTATTGCTGCAGTGGGAGTCCTGTTCATTATGTAGACTGCTGTAGCAACTGCTTCAGCCCAATAAAAATCTGGCAAGTCTTTTTCATTGAGCATGGCACGAGATACCTCTCCAATATGCCTGTTTTTCCTTTCTGCAATTCCATTTTGTTGTGGGGTATAACTGCATGAATATTGCTGCTTTATGCCATGCTCCTGCAAGAACTTTGCAAACTCATTTGAGAGGTACTCTCCCCCTCCATCTGACCTTAGGCATTTTATCTGCAAGCCTGTTTCTTTTTCAACCATAGCTTTAAGAGTTTTGAAATGCCCAAAAACTTCACTTTTCTTTTTCATAAAATACACCCAAACTTTTCTGCTATAGTCATCAATAAAACTGACAAAATAATGACAGCCTCCAAGAGATGCAGCTTTAGTTGTCCACACATCAGAGTGAATTAATTCCAATGGCTTCTCACTCTCTTGAACATGTCTAGGAAATGGTTTCCTTGCCTGTTTTCCAAACTGACAGGCTTCACATACCTTATGCATTTCTGCAACCTTGAATTTTGGCAATCCTGCAACAATATTTTGGGCCTGCATTGATTTAAGTCGCTGTACATTAACATGACCAATGCGTTTATGCCAGATATCAATATCTGCAACTACACCGGTCCCATGTGCAAACATTGCTGCACTCAATTCAGACATGTCTGCATCCAATGTAAACATTCTGCCCTTCTTCTTTCCTTTTGCTATCAAGCGACCTTTATTTTTCATATCCTCAACAAAGCATCCATGAGGATTAAATCTGACCTGCAAGCCCTGTTCAACCATTTGACCAACTGAAACCAGATTCTTGGTAATATTCGGGACATGAAATACATCGGACAGGTATTTCTTTTTCCCACCCTGCATAGACAAGGGAATTTTTCCAATCTGCACAATAGGATGTGCAGTATCATCACCAGTCTCCACAAATCCTGGTTTTTCCATTTTCCTTGCATCCTCCATCCATTCTGCATGACCTGTCATGTGGTTTGATGCACCTGAGTCAACATACCATACATCGTTGCTTTCTTCTGCACTTGTCACAGAATTGTTCATGTGCTGCACCATAAACAGATGCTCATTTCTGTCATCACCCTGTCTACTAGAGGATGCATAATTTCCTTGTTGCAGTTTTCCATTCATGATGTCATTCTGCTTTTTATAGCAGTCTTTAGCCATATGACCCATTTTACCACAATAGTAGCATTCAACATTACTGTTTGCATTTTGGCCTCTTTGCCATCCACCACGACCTCTTTGGCTCCCCCTGCCTCTAGAGTTACCACGTCCTCCTCCATAGGACTGGTTTTCTTGAGTTTGCTGCATATTTTGATTTCTGCCACGGCCTCCAAATCGGCCTCCTCTACCTCTGCCTCTACCTCTTCCAGCATTTGAGTAGAAGACAGCTTCTTTTGAAGTTCCTCCTGAAGAAGATGCACCACCATTTCTCTGTTCCTCAGAAATTAGAAGAGCAATCAACTCCTCAAAATCAGGAAATCTTTCACGAACTGAAATGGATGTCCGAAACTGTGCATAATCCTTTCCTAGACCATTCAAGGTCACGGAAACTAAATCATCATCTTCCACTGGCGACCCAATGGAAGCAAGTGCATCTGCAATCTTCTTCACCTTCATGTGGTAGTCGTTGATGCTCATACTTTCTCTTTGCACATTATGCAACTCTTGCTTGAGCTGCATTTTCCTGGCTTGCGTATTTGTGCTATACATTTTTGACAAAGTATCCCATGCCTCCTTTGGCGTACTTGCATCCTGAATATGCACAATCATAGAGTCTGAAATACTGATAGACAGCCAATACATAACTTTCCTGGCTCTCTCATGCCATGTTTTAAATGCCTGCATTTGTTGTTGATTGGGAACATCAGGAAGAACTGGTTCTTCTTCATTTCCTGCAACAAATTCCCAATATCCTTTTCCCATAAGGAAATTCGTCATTCTAAACTTCCATGCCTGGAAGTTGTTCTTGTCAAGCTTTTCAGTGACAATCTGTGAAAGAGAATCAGACGCCATTACAGAATACTGCAAGAAATTCTGTCACTGCAAAAAAACACAGCTTCACCCTCACAAGGGCAAATCTCCAAAACTGGCGAAAGTGGTATTTGACCACACAGTCGCTTCCTAGTGACGATTTTGCATAAACAGGAACCAAGGATGATTCTGAAACTCCCAATGTCTCTGCGCTCAAGCATACGATGCAATTTCTACAGTAACTTTTCACCGACCTGTAGAACAGTGGTCGCACAGCATAAAACTGAGCCTTTTCCTGAGTGCGTGCAGAAAACTTCCGTCTGCAAAACAGGCCCCGAAATGGCCTCAAATAAAAAAAACAAGGTCGCCGAGGGCTAAAGCCCTCTCCCGCAGCATATACTGCCCTCTTGCTTCACCGCGAAGGGCGTCTCAACCTGAGACAATGCACTCCTGCAATTTCCGGCTGTGCTACCTGCAGAGATCTGCTCCCAAAACAGGAAATGAAAGCAACACTGCTCCTCTTACCAGACCACCGCGAGCTTGGCTTGCTTTCTTGAGCTCCTTACCACGAACAAGGCTCTGATACCATGTCAAGATTGTGGGAGAGAAGGAAGGAGTCTCGCTTGAAGCTTTCTTGCTTGCACAATGGGGGAAGACACACAAGGGTGGAGGCTGAAAACAGTTTTCCTCTTCTTACTTGTGTAAGCCAAATGAACTCTCTTACAAAGAAATAGAAGAACCCTGTATATATGGGTCTCAAACCAAACTCAACTAACTAAGGTGGCATACTAACTGAGCCACAAACTAGAGTAGATAAGGATAGCTATCGTGTAGCTATTATTCAGGGGCGGTGTACCAACCGCGTCTGCAACTAACACGTCGGTGACATAAATGCACAATGGTCACCCTGGCGTATCACGAGTGGAGCTCGATATCTCAACACTATGAACCTGTCCCGAGAGCTATCCCTATCCTTAAGGAGGAGGAAGCATCATCTTCAGATGATGAGGAAAAAGTTCACCAACCTGACATCACCCCACCGGAAAAGCCATTGCCGCGCTGGGTGAAGCAGCTCTATGACCACAATAATCCTATGCCTGCATCTGTTGAGGAGAAGGCAGACGGACCAAGGAGGTCTCAGAGAATAGAGGAGCAAAGGAGGGCTTCTGCTCACATAGTCAACATGGCCTTGATGGTTGAGATTATGAGAGAAGTAAAGGAGCCAACTGACTTAGAAGAAGCACTTGCAGATCCATCATGGAAGGCTGCTATGCAGGCGGAGTATGACAGCATAATGAAGAATGACACTTGGGAGCTAGTGGATCGGCCAGCAAAGCGGAAGATTATTGGCACCAAGTGGATCTGGAAGGTAAAGTACAAGGCTGATGGTACCTTAGAAAAGTACAAAGCTAGACTGGTTGCCCAAGGATTTTCACAAGTTGAAGGGTTTGATTTTCAAGAGTCATTTGCCCCAACTGCCAGAATGACCACTATTCGCACGGTACTTGCAGTGGCTGCCCACAAGAAGTGGCCAGTGTACCAAATGGATGTTAAGTCAGCGTTCTTAAATGGTGACCTCAAGGAGGAGGTGTACGTGGCTCAGCCACCAGGGTTTGAGGCCCCCCATTCTGAGAACAAAGTGTGTAAACTGAAGAAGGCATTGTATGGGCTGAAACAAGCCCCCAGAGCATGGTACCAGCGGATAGATAGGTTCTTTTTAAACCTAAACTTCAAAAGATGTGCCTCAGATGCTAACTTGTATGTTTACAGGGATGGTAAAAAGTCTGTAGTGATTGTCCTATATGTGGACGACCTTCTTATTACAGGTGACTATGAAGATATGATCAACCAAACTCGAAAGGCTTTGAGTTTTGAGTTTGAAATGACAGACTTGGGCTTGCTGCACTATTGTTTGGGGATTGAAGTCTGGCAAGAGCCAGGAAAGATCTTCATCTCTCAGAAGAAGTATGCATGGGAGATCTTGAAGGCATTTGGCATGACCGAGTGCAAGGAGATAGCTACACCTATGGAGGTGAATGTAAAGTTATCCGTTGAGGATACATCAGCACTAGCAGACATTGGGAGGTATAGGAGGTTGGTCGGCAGTCTAATCTACTTGTGTAACACCAGACCAGATATCAGTTTTGCTGTTGGTGTTTTGAGCAGGTTCTCAAACAAACCTCATGAGAGTCATTGGAAGGCTGGGATGCGGGTGCTCAGATACTTGAAGAAAACTCTTGACTATGGTATCACATACAGTTTCGGAACTTCTCTTGTGGGGAACTGTGACTCAGATTGGGCAGGAGACATTGATTCCAGGAAGTCAGTTTCTGGTTATTGTTTCTCTTTGGGTTCAGGAATTTTCTCTTGGATTAGTAAGAAGCAACCAACAGTGGCATTGTCTTCTACCGAAGCAGAGTACAAGGCAGCTTGTTTTGCTGCATGTGAGGCCGTATGGTTGAGAAGGATTCTATGGCATATGGGAGTGCAGGATGAAGAACCAACTGTGCTGAGATGTGACAATCAGAGTTGCATCGCCATTGCCAAAAATCCAGTGTTTCATGCACGCACCAAACATATAGAGATCCAGTATCACTATGTGCGTGATTTGATGGAGGATGGGATAGTGGAATTGGTCTACTGTCCAACAGAGGAGAATGGAGCAGATATCTTCACCAAAGCACTTACGAAGGATCTGCTTCAAGTTCATCTTCAGAGACTCGGCATTGGGCCGAGGAGATAGTTCACCTATGGGTGGACATTGAGGGGGGGTGTTAGATATGATCAATGCCCCACCCTCATTAGGTACTACCAATGATCCATGGTGCTCAAAGTTGTAAGGCCCCCATTATGAGGAGAAGCCAAGTGTGAGCCCGGACATTGGTTGAGTCCTGACTTGTATATCAGATGAGGTCTATGTGACCGGATGGCAAAAAGGTGACTGTTGTGGGTCTAATCTTTGGGTTAGACGGAGTGGTTATGCTGGTAGCAACTCGAGGCACATTGCATTGAGTTGCGTGGTAAGGGAGTTAAAAGGGGCCCCTATTGTGGGGTCCGGGGGCCGCGGAAGCGGCCCCTGGCTGGGGGGTCCCAGGGGGGCCAGCGGCCCCCCTGGCGGGGGTCCGGGGGCAGCGCCCCCGGCCCGATGGTAAAGGGAATATTCCCTGGAATATTCCCTGGCCGACTAGTGGAGGCTCATATGGTAGGTCGGTCAGCAGGCCGACCTAACGACCTACGCGGGCTATAAAAGCTAAACCCCTTCGCAGCCATCTTACACTCATCTTTCACCCAGTCAGAGTTGTTGTTCCAGCTAGCCTTAAGCTCTTCGCCTATCTTCTGTCTAGATCGCCATCTAAGCTTCACTCAGTGGAAGCGCACGGGTGGACAGAGCCATCTTTGTATCAGTTGTTTGGAGTTAAAGAATTTTACTGATTCTCCTCTTATCTGTTGTGTACTCTCTATCTCTTTCTCAGATTCTGTTCGCTGCGCCGTGTAATATTTTACATATCCTACAATCCATATCCAAATCTTTACACTTAACTACATGTATACAATTTTTCAATAATCACATCTACCCCTACTACATTCCTCATTAACTCCTTGTCAACTTCATGATTCCTATCTCCCGTCCTACAACCTTGTCATTGCATTTCACATTGGGTTTGAACACTCATATTTGAAGGATGAGGATATAGGCCAATAAGAGTTGGGGTCTCTACCAAGAGATTTAGGAAAGAGGAGGAAGAGTTGTAGTATTAGCTAGAGTCAAAAGCTTTAAACCCAAATCACAATTTCATATGAGAATATCCTCAATGTTAACTCTCCACTTCATCCAAGTACTTCCATGGATTAGAAGTGGTTGACATTAACCCCAATCTCTACTTAGCCCTTCACTTCATCTGAGCATAAAATTTCTCCAAAGTGATCAAAACTAAGCCCTGGTAGTTAACCCTTATTAAGTCACTCCAAAATTTCAAGTATGTTTTCTGACGTGAGATAAAGCCTAACTTCTTTCATCTCATTCTTTCCGTCGAGCATTGACTAGCACATACATAAAAAAAGCTAAGAAGAACTATGGTAGCTACATCAATTGCTCCACTTCTCCAATATATGCAAATTAAGTGAAGCTTGATTTTCCTTTTAGGGTAGGTATATGCCTCTCTTGATGTCACTTGTTTCTTTCCAAGGGTTCCTCAGTCATGATAAGATGCCCTTGCTAGATGGTAGCTATGACAACAGGGAACTTTCAACTCCTAATGGTAGTAGCAAGGAGCATAGACGACACAAAAGGAGTTCCTAGTAGTGCTAGCTCTCATGATAAGGAAAAAAAAAAGGATTAGCTTTTGTACTTTTTGGTAGGGGAGGGTAGGTCTTGAACTATTGTTGCCTTTACTCAGTTGTCTTTTTGAGCATAGAAGCATGGAGAGAGACTCGACTTGTTGCCACATTGAAGTCAAATTTATAAATCTAGTGGAGTATAGCTTGAAGGTAGTGTTGTAGTCGAAGAATACTAGCATCAAGGTAGGCCGCAAGTTGTCATGATGTTCAGATCATCATGTAGGAAGAGCCTCTTAATAGGACTTGTTAAGGCTTGTTTCTCTTAAGTTGATCACTATGCTAAGCATCATTGGAAATCCATATGTTTTTTTACAAACTTTCCTTACAAGCCAAAATGCCAATGTGTGACATGTTCTACTACTATAACTCGGCACTTTGCATGCCACCCATTTTTAGGTTTAGCTCTTATAATCCCGTTTAATTAGAACAATAAGTATATGCATCATCATCTCTTCAATTCACACTGGATGTTAGACCACACTTCATGAATTTATGCCTTATTATAGTCATCTCTCAAATTTTCATGAAAGCCTTATACCCCTTGAATTGTCACCACAGTAGTAGTCTCAATAGATCCACATAGAAGAATACCATCCTCTTCATGTAGGTGGTCGATATCCATCAACACAATCAGAGTTATAAGAGGCTCCAAAAAATGAATATTTTCAACAAGCACATCTAGCTTCAGAGAGTCATATAGTCCAAAGTAGTGGTCATGGTATACACAATGATTTCAACACAGGAATTGTTGAAACCCTAGTAAAACCTTGGTAGGCCATTAAACTTCATAGTCTTCTTGAGGACAACCAAGATTCCATTGAACTGATGCTCCCCTCCTTTCCTTGTAGCATTGGCCTTCTTAGCAAGGTGTGTTCTAATGTATTATAAGGAATACCCAAAAAGAAGAATAGGAGGGGAGACACCCTAGCTGCTCTTTTGCATAATAGTATTCCCCCATTCCCCTACATGAATATCCACCTTTACTAGAATGCATGTTGCACCCGCACCCTCCTTTGTGTTCTTGAAAGCATGCAAGAAAAATCCTTATTTTTCCCACAATGGATGTCCGTATATATTAAATACTTATTTTTCTCCTCTTTCTTTGTCTCCAAGTCAAGTATCATTCACCAGTCAAGCATATTTCAATGAAGGTTAATATTTTCCCCATCCTTGACCATGTTATCATTCACCTTTCTTATGGCCACACAACTTACATCCATTGGATCATGTATGGAGGTGTTCTCAAGAAATCCATGAGGCACCTTTCTCATATATATTGATCATTAACCATTCCTTCTATCCTTCCAAAGATGTAAAGGTACTCAAAAATAATGCTAAAAGCATGTACTCATTAGTCAAACAATGCCACCCATTTTATCATTAAAAATTTTGGGCCCGTCATGCATGAACTCTTATTCATCTAACTTAGATCATCAATACAATCAATCTCACTAGCCAAATCAAAATATATGGATAGTGTCACTAACTTCGACTACTCAAAACATCTAACTCATGTCCTTTTTCCTAGGTTTTTCATAAGTGGATGCACAACATCACGACATCCACCCTCTTTGAACTTACATATCCCTCTGATGTGTCACACGATTGGTGCCTTCTTGGAGTCAAATGTATAAATCCAGTGGAGTAAGCTTAAAGGAAACCTTGTAGTCAGAGAAGATCACCATCAAGGTAGACCACAAACTATCATGAGGTTTAGATGATTGAGTGTAAAAAGAGCCTCTTGATAGGACTTCTTAAGGCTTTTTCGTTTTAGGCTGATCACTATGCTAAGCATAATTGGAATTCCATATGTTTTTTCTTACAAACGTGCCTTACAAGCCAAAATGCCAACCTGTAACATGTTGTGTTTCTATAACCCAACGCTTTGCATGCCACCCTTCTTTAGATTTAGCTCTGATCATATCGATTGATTAGGATAATTAGCACATGTATCATCAACATTTGAATTTGCACTAGATATAAGACCAGACTTTATTAATTTCCACATCACTATAGTCACCTTATGAATTGTCATGAAGGTGACGTCCCTTTTCTGAATTACCACCACACTCATTGTCCAAATAGATCCACACTAAAGAATACTATTTTCTGTTGATCATCTTCAACACAATCAAAGTTAGAAGTGACTCCAAAAGATGAAGATTGTCACCAAGCACCTCTAGATTTAGAGAGTGGTACAATCCAAAGTATTTGCCATGATATACACATTGAATTCAATCAAAGAACTAGTGAAACCCTGATAAAGGCCTGGCAGACTATCAAACTTCAAAGTCTTCTTGTAGACAACTAAGAGTCCAATTAATTGGCACTCCCATCCTTTCATTGCACTCTTGGCCTCCTTAGCAAGGTGAGTTCTAACATAGTCTAGGGAATACAAAAAATGAAAGTAGAAGGAAAGATGCACTAGCTGCACTTTCCCATAATAACATTGTTTGACTCCCCTTCATGAAGATCCTCCTTTATCCAAAAGTCATGTTGCACTACAACCCTCCTTTATGTTCTTGAAATAATGCAAGGAAAATCCCTCTTTTTCCCACAAAGCATACAAGTAGATGTAAAATACATGTTTTACTATTTCCCTTTATTCTTCTACAAATCATGCATCATTTGTCAATTAACCATATTTCAATGAAGGTTCAGTTATTTCCCATCCTTTTCTATGTTATCATTCACCATGCTTATGGCCATTGAGCTTATGATCATTGGATTATGCATGGACGTGTTCTCAAGAAAGCTAGGAGCTACTCTTTTCATATATGTTCATCCCTGACCATTCCTTGTTTTTCTTCAAAAATGTAAAGATACTCCAAAACAATGCTAAAATTATGTACTCAGTAGTTGCACACAGTGCCACCTATTTCACCATAAAAAACATTGGGCCCTTCATGCATGATCCCTTACTCATCTACCTTAGATTTTCTGTACAATCAATCTCAAGAGGCAAACCAAAATATATGAATAGTGCCATTGAATTCATTCACTCAAAATATCTAACTCATGTCCTTCAACTAGGGTTTTCACGAGTGCATGCATAGCATCACATCAACAACGGTAGCTAGTAGCTTGTATTTGTTTCTCTCATATCCCTCGTAGTTGGAATCATACTCCTTTGGTTGATTGAATTGAGGATGAGTTCTTCCTCTTCACTAAGCACAGTCGTGAGGAATGTAGCAACTAGGAGGCATGTGTTTGTTTGTGTTAGATACCTCATAGTTGGAATCATGCTCATATGGTTGATTGAACATACATTTGTTTTTTATTGGTAATTTCTCTTTACCCAAAGATTTTTGGTCCATTTTTATATATGTCATCAATAACTTTGATAAGATAGGTGCTTTCAATTCGGGGGCACAAGAAAAATGAAACCACTTATGCAAAAGAGATGCACATATTTGTTTTAAGTAAGAAAGCCTGAAGTTAAAAGCAATGGCGCTCTTCTATTGATGGTGTAGCCTTAATATTTAGGTAGTGCATGAAGTTAAAAGAAAATATTTGGATTCAATGATCATTTTTAAATTGTCTTTTTGTGGCATCCGTTATTGTGTTCCTCGCTCGAAAAAGAAAGATTAATTACATCAAGCATAAGTGATTCTTGAAGAGCAAAAAGAATATACCAACGAGTTATTTTACCGCCTGTGATCCAAACATTATAAAAAGTTTGTCATTCTTCAAAGATAGATCCTTTAGTTACAAGGGTATTATCACGAGCCTGATCAATTGGTTGAGGCATACATTCATAATTACCAAGAACAATATCATGCAAGTCATTGCCTTCAAGGATTAGCAGTGTGTTTACTTTCCATCCAAGGAATCCTTGTCCTTGAAAGTGAGGAATAGAAAATTGTCCAAAAGGAAATGAGTTGACCATTATAGAATTTGGCATATCTAGCTAAGAGAATAAGTGCAATATGAGATCACAAAATATACATACCATAGTTGAAACAATGACAAAAGTACAACATAACAAGTCCTACACAAAAACTATGCTCTGTAAAGAAATACATTTAGTTCAAAAAGCATACTCTGAAAGAAAGACCCAAGATAGATGAAATGTGGGCAAGAATAAAGCAACTCATAATAGAAAAAACATGTGCAAGAATAAACCGGCCCAACATAGATGAGGAAACATTATCGCTTTACTTTTTGGCCAAGAATAGATGATGGTCTGGAAAATTTTGGCACAAACTCAAGAGTGAGTAATCATGACGAAACCTGTGTCATAGAGGTCTACACGAAAATTTGTTGTTTTATTTATTTTCTTGTTTCAAGTCCAATTTACTTGAAGTGATAAAACTTTTGACACAAAACTCCAAATTAAGTAGGAATTTGCTAGAAGAAAGCTTGTGAGTCCTAGCACATCACAAAAACTGCTTTTCTTGAGAAATGGATTCCTTTAAGAGTTTCCCAAATAGAAACTTATTCTATGCTTAAAATTCATAACATAAGATGCTCATAACATAAACAATACATCAAATTTAAGCATACAAAGAAAAAATCAAGAATCAAAGATGTCAAGAATCGCGTGGTGGGGGGACTTGCTTGAGGTGTTGTGCCAAACATACACTGTATACACAAGAGGAAGCTCACTCAAGAACACAAGAAGAGAGATGGAGGCAAAAACGTTTTCTTGATGGTTTTTAATTCTTCTTCCACA